>NW_019499162.1:0-327 GCF_002814215.2 Seriola lalandi dorsalis | reverse complement strand
TAACAAAACAGCCTTTGGTCTTCACTCACATACGTTATACCAATAACTTACATGAAAATAATCAAAAGGCTTAGACATTGGGCTCTGAACGGCGACGGTCAAAAACTGTGTGCTTCTCCCCGGTAAGCAACACACCTGAGGAGTAATTGCCTCCTCTTCTACTTGTACATTTCATGTGTTGCCATTCAATACGCCACCTACTGTGGCAACCAGTGCATTACTCAAACACACACACAAATACAAATGGCTCTAACAATCTTCATATTTAACATTTAATGGAAAATCCTTCAAAGATCTGAAGTCTCAGACCCACAGGCCTCATCAGAC
>NW_019499161.1:0-327 GCF_002814215.2 Seriola lalandi dorsalis | reverse complement strand
GCCCGGCTGGCCAAACAAATCTAATTCTTTGACTCAGTCAGTCAGTCAGTCCTCTGCCTGGACTGTACACATAAATACAATAAGAAAAGTCATGGCAGAGTAGAGGAGAGGTCATCAGAAGGAGCAGGGCTTTGAGATCCGGGGAAGTGTGTTCAAGTGAGTGCCTTGGTTCTGTTTGTCCAACAGTGAAGTTGGGTTCCTGTTTCTCTTGAATCCATCTTGATGGAGAATCCTTTCTTCTACATTGAGACTGAAGGAAAGTTGTTGTGTTATCCAAAAGTACAAAAGGCAGAAGATTTCACCCGGAACTCCCAAAACAAGTCAACA
>NW_019499160.1:0-327 GCF_002814215.2 Seriola lalandi dorsalis | reverse complement strand
ACACACACACACACACACACACACACACACACACACACACACACACACACACACACACACACACACAGCTTATGACAGCTGCAGATCACAGACTCATGCATTTTTGAGAGACACAAAAACAGAAGCCGACAGTAACATTGATAATGTCCACATTATATTCTGTGAATGATGTTTAGTTACTGGTGGTCTCAGTCACACACCTCACCTGACTCCCTCATACAGACTTATAACAGCTGGTTTTTCAGATCTTTAAATTCTGCACCTTGTTCTGTAATAATGTGATAAATGGCCACAACATAAAATCAAATTAAACAGTCAGACAATGAA
>NW_019499159.1:0-327 GCF_002814215.2 Seriola lalandi dorsalis | reverse complement strand
TGACACTCTATGCCTAATGGACAATAACCTTTTACGATATATCATAGATCAGTATGCTAACATATCTTAATATTTTGCTATACCATTAAATTGTGATGCAGCACCATCGTGGTACAATGGTTAGGATTGCTGCTTCACAATGAGAAGGTCATGGGTTTAAACCCTAGTTTAGGGCTTTACTGTCTAATGATGCTTTTTGATATTTTCACACCACAGTATACGATGAATTGTTTTTCCATTCATATGCCTTACTATACTTTGACGTTTTATGCCCTACAATACTATGACGTTTTATGATATTTCACGGAGTAGTATACTGATATTTTA
>NW_019499158.1:0-327 GCF_002814215.2 Seriola lalandi dorsalis | reverse complement strand
AAACGTCATAGTATATTAAGGCATAAAACGTCATAGTATAGTAAGGCATAAAAAGTGTTAAAAACATCATAGTTTAGTAAGGCATAAAACGACAGAGTATAGTAAGGCATACAAAGTGTTAAAAACATCATAGTATAGTAAGGCATAAAAAGTGATAAAAACATCATAGTATAGTAAGGCATGAAAAGTAATAAAAACATCATAGTATAGTAAGGCATAAAAAGTCATAAAAACGTCATAGTATATTAAGGTATAAAACGTCATAGTATACTAAGGCATAAAAAGTGATAAAAACGTCATAGTATAGTAAGGAATAAAAAGTGATAA
>NW_019499157.1:0-327 GCF_002814215.2 Seriola lalandi dorsalis | reverse complement strand
TCATACTTTGACGTTTTTTGGTATTTTTATGCCTTACTTTACTATGTCGTTTAATTCCTTATCATACTATGATATTTTTATGACCTTTTATGCCTTAATATATTATGATGTTTTTTTGACATTTTATGCCATACTATACTATGACGTTTTTTGACATTTTATGCTTTAATATACTATGACACTTTTTGACATTTTTATGCTCTACTTTACTATGTCATTTAATTCCTTATCATACTATGATGTTTTTTTTTACATTTTATGCCATATCATACTTTGACGTTTTTTGGTATTTTTATGCCTTACTTTACTATGTCGTTTAATTCCTTA
>NW_019499156.1:0-327 GCF_002814215.2 Seriola lalandi dorsalis | reverse complement strand
GCTTGTCGCTCGCTCTCTCTCTGTCTCTCTCTCTCTCTCTCTCTCTCTCTCTCTCTCTCTCTCTCTCTCTCTCTCCTGTGTTGTGTGTGTGTGACTTTGGTTTAGCTTGGCAGCCGCTCAGCGCTGTGGGAATGCCACAAAATAAACAGTTAGAGTAACATGAACGTAGCCTCGCTGCTCCTCACCCACCAGAAAACATGGATTCATGTATCTGCTGCAGAGGCAGCTGATTCTGACTCACTGTGTGAAATTCAGTGATGCTCAGCAAGACAATAAAACTCAGAGGAAGCACCGTTCACCTCAGCGTGTGACTGTGTGGAAGCGGGT
>NW_019499155.1:0-867 GCF_002814215.2 Seriola lalandi dorsalis | reverse complement strand
CATAAAAAGTTATCAAAACGTCATAGTATAGTAAGGCATAAAAAGTCATAAAAATAACATAGTATAGCAAGTCATAAAAACGTCATAGTATAGTAAAGCATAAAAAGTCATAAAAACCTCATAGTATAGTAAGGCATAAAAAGTCATAAAAACCTCATAGTATAGTAAGGCATAAAAAGTCATAAAAATGACATAGTATAGTAAGGCATAAAAATACATAAAATGTCATAGTATATCAAAGTGTAAAAAGTCATAAAAACGACAAAGTATAGTCAGTTATAAAAAGTCATAAATATATCATATTATAGCAAGGCATAAAAATGTCATAGTATAGTAAGGCATAAAAAGTCATAAAAATAACATAGTATTGCAAGGCATAAAAATGTCATAGTATAGTAAGGCATAAAAAGTCATAAAATGACATAGTATAGTAAGGCATAAAAAGTAGTAAAAATGACATAGTATAGTAAGGCATAAAATATCATAAAAGCAACATAGTATAATAAGGCATAAATAGTCATAAAAACGTCATGTATAGTAAGCTATAAAAAGTCATGAAAATGACAGTATAGTAAGGCATAAAATCGTCATAATATAGAAAGTCATGGAAATTCATAAAAACAACATAGTATAGTAAGACATAAAATTTTATTGAAACAACATAGTATAGTAAGGCATAAAAATGTCATAGTATAGTAAGGCATAAAAAGTCATAAAAACGTTATAGTATAATAAGGCATAAAAAGTCATAAAAATAACATAGTATAGTAAGGCATAAAAATAACATAGTATAGTGACGCTTAAAAACGACATAGTATAGTAAGTCATAAAAAGTCATAAAAACGTCATAGTATAGTAAGGCATAAA
>NW_019499154.1:0-698 GCF_002814215.2 Seriola lalandi dorsalis | reverse complement strand
TTATGACTTTTTATGCCTTACTATACTGTGTTGTTTTTATGACTTTTTATGCCTTACTATACTATGATGTTTTCATGTCTTATTATACTATGCTATTTTTTTGACTTTTTATGCCTTACTATACTATGACGTTTTTATGACTTTTCATGCCTTACTATACTATGTCGTTTTTATTACTTTTAATGCCTTATTATACTATGATGTTTTTATGCCTTAATATACTACGTTGTTTTTATTACTTTTAAAGCCTTATTATACTATGATGTTTTTATTCCTTACTATACTATGTCGTTTTTATGACTTTTTATGCCTTACTATACTATGACGTTTTCATGCCTTTTTATGCCTTATTATACTATGACGTTTTTATGACTTTTTATGACTTACTATACTATGTCGTTTTTATGACTTTTTATGCCTTACTATACTATGATGTTTTTATGCCTTACTTTACTATGCTATTTTTTTTACTTTTTATGCCTTACTATACTATGTCGTTTTTATGACTTTTTATGCATTACTATACTATGACGTTGACTTTTTATGCCTTACTATACTATGACGTTTTTATGACTTTTCATGCCTTATTATACTATGTCGTTTTTATGACTTTTTATGCCTTACTATACTATGATGTTTTTATGACTTTTCATGCCTTATTATACTATGTTGTTTTTATGACTTTTTATGCCTTACTA
>NW_019499153.1:0-327 GCF_002814215.2 Seriola lalandi dorsalis | reverse complement strand
ACTCGTGAAATGTGCAACTAATAACATGGCATTAGAGGAATCAGATCTTTATTAACACACACACTAATGCACCAAGTTGTCAGTCCTATCAAAATAAATACATTTTAAAAATTGTATTTCGTCACATACTCCTACTGTTACCTACAGTAACTATCTAGTTTATCTGAAGGTGAACAAAAAGTAGTTCCAGGGAAAAAGTGAGGCATCACAGACTCTTGGATGAAAAATGAAGCCAACAAGAAAGTGACAAAAACTGTAGTTCTTCAAATGACCACTAGAGTCTGGCTCCAACAGTGAGTCAATCCCCATGGATTCTCATGTTAAAAT
>NW_019499152.1:0-327 GCF_002814215.2 Seriola lalandi dorsalis | reverse complement strand
TGGGTGCTCAGGGAGAGCAGGGCATCACTCATCTTAGTCATATGGGATGTATCCAGGTAACGCCACATTAAAGTACCATGGACTACAGTTTTTTCAATGCCCCCATCCCTTTCCGTACAGAAATATGAAGCTAATCGCATAGTCAGGCTAGCCTGCTCAGTCCACAAAGAACCACAAAATCCATCCATTTTCTACCGCTTATCCTCTAGTAGGGTCGCGGGGGGGCTGGAGCCTATCCCAGCATCTTTTCGGGAGAGAGGCGGGGTACGCCCTGGACAGGTCGCCAGTCCATCGCAGGGCAAACACATAGAGACAGACAACCATTCA
>NW_019499151.1:0-327 GCF_002814215.2 Seriola lalandi dorsalis | reverse complement strand
GGAAACGTTTACACACACACACACCAACACAAAGGTGTGTGTCTACCTCTCTACCTGTGTCCCTCCAGCCTTTCCTGGTGTTACTCAAGAGGAACCAGAGATTTCCTAACATCACACACACACACACACACTGTGACTGTTTATAGCCTTGGTTGCTATGGGAGCAAGTGTCTGCTTACATACACACACCTACTGTACAGTCAGTGTGTGTATATGTGTGTGTGTGTGTGTGTGTTCATGATCCTCTCCCATTATCTTGTCTTATCTAAACAAAAGGCAGATTGTTTGTAACAGTGATGTAATGTGAGCAGATATAAAGGCATTTTC
>NW_019499150.1:0-327 GCF_002814215.2 Seriola lalandi dorsalis | reverse complement strand
TTTTTTTTTTTTTTTTGCATTGATCCTTGTTTTTAAATTCCATCTGATGTTATTGTGATGGTGAAAATGGCCTTGCGTCTGTGCATGGTCATTCATTCCTGTCCCAACATGTTCTCCGTCTCCCTGAATTGTTTTGGACTTTCTTAAAACCATTTCACTGACCAGTTAGAATTGAAAAAGTAAAACTGTTTTAATTTTAAACCGAAATTGAATCGCCCCCAATTAATCAGATATTTGTCACCATTTAGCAAAATAAGGGAGAGAGAGAGAGAGAGAGAGAGAGAGAGAGAGAGAGAGAGAGAGAGAGAGAGAGAGAGAGAGAGAGAT
>NW_019499149.1:0-327 GCF_002814215.2 Seriola lalandi dorsalis | reverse complement strand
CTGTGTGTGTGTGTGTGTGTGTGTGTGTGTGTGTGTGTGTGTGTGTGTGTGTGTGAGGAAACGTTAAGGTTAGACCAATACATCATCCAGCTGCCACATTTGTTTTACTGACCTCTGATATTTTCTTTGTGCTGCCTTAAAGAAATACTAACTTTAAAATGCAGTAAAAGTTTCTCCGCTCAACTAAAGATGAATGAAATTACAAATATTTAAAAAGATAATTTGTGTCTGCGTGTTATGATGGAAGTCCCCGAACATCCTCTGCGTTCAGGCGTCGGCAAAATTTAGTTTCCTTATCTGACATGTTGCCAAACCTGCCTGTTAATC
>NW_019499148.1:0-327 GCF_002814215.2 Seriola lalandi dorsalis | reverse complement strand
ACAACAGACACACACACACACAACAGACACACACACACACACACACACACACACACACACACACAGACACAGAACAGACACACAACAGACACAGACACACAACAGACACACACACAGATAAACAACAGACACACACAGAACAGAACAGAACAGACACACAACAGAGCGCCATGTTTATTTCACACGGAGTCTGAAAACAGACCAACAACAAGTGCTAGCTCTGTCAGTTAGCTCTAGCTAGCTAGCTCTGTCAGTTAGCTCTAGCTAGCTAGCTCTCGAACATCCATCACTGCCGCTAAATCTCATGGTTTCACACATTTGAGTTCA
>NW_019499147.1:0-347 GCF_002814215.2 Seriola lalandi dorsalis | reverse complement strand
AATAGACAGATTGCCAAATAGTGAGCTACTCTGTAAACCTATCAACAAGCAGACTGACAAATAGTGAGCTGCTTTATAAACCTATCAACAGACAGACTGCCAAATAGTGAGTTGCTTTATAAACCTGTCAACAGACAGACTGCCAAATAGTGAGCTGCTTTATAAACCTGTCAACAAGCAGACTGATAAATAGTGATCCGCTTTATAAACTTATCAACAGACAGACTGCCAAAAGTGAACTGCTTTAATAAATCTACCAACTGGCAGATTGCCAAATAGTGAGCTACTCTATAAACTGATCAATAGAAAGACTGCAAAATAGTGAGGTACTTTATACACCTATCAAC
>NW_019499146.1:0-327 GCF_002814215.2 Seriola lalandi dorsalis | reverse complement strand
CTGTGAGACCTGGGTTTGATTCCCAACTGAAGAACGGATGTACAAGTGAAGCAGAACAAAAAGTGGCTTCATTCATTCATGCAACACTTTGTAAAAAAGTGCTAAATGGATGAAAATACTGCTCTTTCGTGCAACATTCATGTTGGGCATTTTTGCCTTTTTCCTAATGCGACAGGGACAGAAAAGCTGTGAGAGAGAGAGAGAGAGAGAGAGAGGGAGGATGACATGCAGCAAACAGCACACGCTGGATTCGAAACCCAGGCCATTGCAGACAGGATTAAAATCCGACGGTACGCAGTCTGCCAGTTGAGCCACCAAAGCACTTCG
>NW_019499145.1:0-327 GCF_002814215.2 Seriola lalandi dorsalis | reverse complement strand
GGAGTTTTTATTTAATATTAATATTATCTTAATTTATGATAGCCAATAAATTGATAGACAACCTGACAACATTATGGTCTCCCACTCATGAGGCAGAGCTCAGACCCAACAGAAACAATGATGCATCTCAAACCAAACTTGCTAAAATGGGGCTCATTAGCTGCTACTCTTCTGCCCAGGTAGACTGACCCCTGCCCCCCTTTCTTCCTTTGGCAGGTAAATTAAGCTCTGTGGAACTCAGTGCAACTTATCCCAGTAAAATGAACCACAATGCACTGCACTGTCTGTAACAGACCAGCAGCCCACTGTGGAGGGAATCAGAGGCAC
>NW_019499144.1:0-328 GCF_002814215.2 Seriola lalandi dorsalis | reverse complement strand
AGTGATTTTAAAAAAAAAAAAAAAAAAAAAAGAAAAAAAAAAGAAAAAAGAATTTCCAAGTAGTGGTTTTCATAACAATATGTTTACATGTTTTATATGCTGCCGTCTTGGCACTTTTTCCAATGTGAGTCGACAAGCGACGGTTGTTTCTCATCAGATATAGACTTAAAACTCAACCTTTTTTTTTTTTATTCTTTTTTTTTAGCTCATTAAGAATATTAATAATAACCACAATTTTTTTCATGAAGTCAAAAAAGCCACTCATCAAGGCCTTGATGCAATAAGAGACACACACTGGGTACTACTGCACACACAGACCTCAGACGAC
>NW_019499143.1:0-328 GCF_002814215.2 Seriola lalandi dorsalis | reverse complement strand
TGGAGGGCTCCACCAGCTTGTGTTTCTTTAATGGAGCTACATCGTAATGAGGCTGCAGGTGTTTCTCACAGTAGGAGGCCAGACACATCAGACAAGACTTGACAGCTTTCAGTTTCTTCCCAGTGCAGAAATCACAGGCCACATCTTCAGGTCCAGCATAGCAGTGATCAGCAGGAGCAGCTTGGAGTCCAGTCTTCTTCAGCTCCTCCACTAAAACCGCTAACATGGTGCTTTTCACCAGGACAGGCCTCGGTGTGAAGGTCTGCCTACACTGAGGGCAGCTGTGGATTCTCTTCTGATCCTCTTCATCCCAGAAGCTTTTAATACA
>NW_019499142.1:0-328 GCF_002814215.2 Seriola lalandi dorsalis | reverse complement strand
TCAAACAGCCGCACTCACCACGGAAACGAGAAAAGCAACATTCTGCGAGAAAGATAAAAATGCCTTTATAGTCGGTGTTCACAGTGGGAGATCCATGTCAGCCTCAGGCCAGTCTGGTTTCCTGGGTTGGTGGAAGAAAATACTGGAGAGACAAAAGAGAGGGATTGAGGATTGAAGGGGTGAAGTGATGGGAACAATACCAAAAAGTATGAAAGACCGTCAGAGAAAAATATAGAGACAGATGCAGTTTGTCTGTGTTAGAGAAATGGTTGGCTGTGTGTGTGTGTGTGTGTGTGTGCGTGTGTGTGTGTGTGTGTGTGTGTGTGTG
>NW_019499141.1:0-432 GCF_002814215.2 Seriola lalandi dorsalis | reverse complement strand
ACTATACTATTTCATTGGATGCCTTATCATACTATGCCTTTCTTGTGACCTTTTATGCAATAATAAACTAAAAATTTTTTTTGACATTTTATGCCATACTATACTATGACATTTTTTGGCATTTTTATGTCATACTATACTATGACGTTTTTGGCATTTTTAAGCATTACTCTACTATTTCATTGGATGCCTTATCATACTATGCCTTTCTTAAGACCTTTTATGCCACAATAAACTAAAATGTTTTTTTGACATTTTTATGCCATAGTATACTATGACGTTTTTTGACATTATTATGCCATATGATACTATGACGTTTTTTGGCATTTTTAAGCATTACTATACTATTTCATTAGATGCCTTATCATACTATGCCTTTCTTATGACCCTTTGTGCCTTAATATGCTTTAACGTTTTTTTGACGTTTTATGC
>NW_019499140.1:0-328 GCF_002814215.2 Seriola lalandi dorsalis | reverse complement strand
ATTCCTTATCATTCTATGATGTTTTTATGACCATTTATGCCTTAAAATACTATGATGTTTTTTTGATATTTTTCGCCATACTATACTATGACTTTTTTTGACATTTTTATGCCATATTGTACTGTGAAGTTTTTTGGCATTTTTATAGCTTACTATACTATATTGTTTTATTCCTCAACATAATATGATGCTTTTATGACCATTTATGCCTTAAAATACTATGATGTTTTTTTGATATTTTTTGCCATATTGTAATGTGTTGTTTTTTTGCATTTTTCTAGCTTACTATACTATGTGAGTTGATTCCTTATCATTCTATGATGTTTTT
>NW_019499139.1:0-328 GCF_002814215.2 Seriola lalandi dorsalis | reverse complement strand
GTCGGTGTCCCTCAAAATGTCTTTGAAGCTGTCACGACTGGCCAAAATAACTTCACACTGATGGTTTCAAACCCACATTTGTCCACACAACCTTGGTAAGATATGTATACACAGATGTACATGGCCTAACAGAAGTTGATCTACAATAAAGCTGTACCACTATATCCCCATATAAACGATAGCTTCTAAGATCAAACTTTTATGACCTACCTTACCTCTTACCCTATTGAGACTCTTATGTTGAAAGTGTCAGTGCTCCTGTGGTTGGCAGTATAAATTGCATTTGCATTTTACAAATTGGGCTTGGTTGTTTTGAAAGTGTCCCCCC
>NW_019499138.1:0-328 GCF_002814215.2 Seriola lalandi dorsalis | reverse complement strand
ACAGCTGTGGAGATGCTTTTCACCAAAAAGTGTCATTCACAGTTATTTAGCTCTTACCTACGGCATGTGAACCGAGTTCTGCCTGTTAAAAGTAATGAAAAGACGATTAGATTAAAACAGTGTGCCAAGATAAAGAGTCCTTTCCAGTTACAAGTGTAGCGTGAAATTAAATTAGCATGAATGAAAACACTGATTGTACAGAATAAATGAAATAGGCAGAATCAAAAAAGAAAATACAAAAGTGATTTTTTTTTCTTAGTTATGATCGAAATAATGCTGCATGTTTGACTTCTTACTTTTTTAGTTGCCTTCTGTTGTCCACTGAAAT
>NW_019499137.1:0-747 GCF_002814215.2 Seriola lalandi dorsalis | reverse complement strand
CCTTACTATACTATGACATTTTTTCACATTTTTATGCCTTACTATAATATCACGTTTTTTCAAATTTTTATACCTTACTATAATATGACTTTTCATGCCTTACTATACTATGACGTTTTTTCACATTTTTATGCCTTACTATACTATGACCTTTATGCCTTACTATACTATGACATTTTTTCACATTTTTATGCCTTACTATACTATGGCGTTTTTTCAAATTTTTATACCTTACTATAATATGACTTTTCATGCCTTACTATACTATGACGTTTTTTCACATTTTTATGCCTTACTATACTATGATGGTTTTTCAAATATTTTCGTCCTTACTATATTATGACTTTTATGCCTTACTATACTATGACGTTTTTTCAAACTTTAATGCCTTACTATACTATGACATTTTATGCCTTACTATACTATGACGTTTTTTCAAATTTTTATACCTTTCTATAATATGACTTTTCATGCCTTACTATACTATGACGTTTTTTCACATTTTCATGCCTTACTATAATATGACTTTTCATGCCTTACTATACTATGATGTTTTTTTCACATTTTTATGCCTTACTATACTATGATGTTTTTTTTGACATTTTAAGGTCTTACTATACTATGACATTTTATGCCTTACTATGTTATGAGTTTTTATGCCTTACTATACTATGACGTTTTTCAAATTTTTATACTTTCATATTCATATAGGTCTTACTATACTATGACATTTTATGCCTTACTATA
>NW_019499136.1:0-328 GCF_002814215.2 Seriola lalandi dorsalis | reverse complement strand
CAAGCTTATTCTATAATGTGTCACACTAAAGCCAATCTAGATCATCCCAACTCCCAAGTGATTAGATCAACCAAGTTACAAAAAACATGTATGAAAAACGAATCTCTACATTCCCAATGGATGACATGAAAGGATGTAATGTGGTGCCTGTCTGTGTTACATGATCCAGGTGGACGAACAGCGTTTAATGTGCGAAAACCAGCTTAGTGGTTTGAGAATTTGGGGAATGCAACTGTACTGTAAATTTTGATAGTAAAGATCAGTCAAGGATCCCTGTAACAGCAGATCCGTCGAATCCCCTTGTTAACGTTAACATCACTTTTACTCT
>NW_019499135.1:0-530 GCF_002814215.2 Seriola lalandi dorsalis | reverse complement strand
TCAAAGACACCACCATCTTCCGGGTCCAATGCATCTAAATGGGCCCCAAAAAAAGTTTGTCAAAAGTCCAATAATGATGTAGCATCGGACTCTGCTCGTCCCTCTGAGTAACATATCTCAGCCCCATCCCTGTAGGTCACTCCCTTCCAAAATATTATCCTCTTCAAAGACACCACCATCTTCCGGGTCCAATGCATCTAAATGGGCCCCAAAAAAAGTTTGTCAAAAGTACCCAAATCAGGTGTCTACGGACTCGGCTCTTCAATCTGAGTAACATATCTCAACCCCAGCCCTGTAGGTCATTCCCTTCCAAGAAATTATCCTCTTCAAAGACACCACCATCTTCCGGGTCCAATACATCTAAATAGGCCAAAAAAAAAGTTTGTCAAAAGTACCCAACTGAGGTGTCTACGGACTCGGCTCTTCAATCTGAGTAACATATCTCAACCCCAACCATGTAGGTCACTCCCTTCCAAGAAATTATCCTCTTCAAAGACACCACCATCTTCCGGGTCCAATATATCTTAATG
>NW_019499134.1:0-328 GCF_002814215.2 Seriola lalandi dorsalis | reverse complement strand
ATCAGACATTTTTTAGATGGAAAAACCTTCCCAAAAAGCTTTTTTTAAATAAATAAATGTCTTGCTTTCCAAAATGTTTAAAATGAAAACTGTTGTTTTAATGAACATTTTTGTTTTTTTTTCTGGTATGGTCTCATTCAAATTAGCTTCAATCTGCAATATTTTTGTTACTAACGAACAAGGCAAATAGCTGACTCAGAGCAACATGCGCGCTCACGTGGAGTTGTACTCGATGTCCCATTTTAGGCCATTCATACACACACACACACACACACACACACATATACATACACATACATCTGATTCTGAGTCAAAGTCTGTCACTATG
>NW_019499133.1:0-402 GCF_002814215.2 Seriola lalandi dorsalis | reverse complement strand
TGATGTTATTTAACCATGTTAGCTAGTGTTATCTAGCAAGCTAACCCTGGCTTCTGTCTTCTGTAGGCTAGCAGTCAGGTTGCTAGCAGGAGTAAACATAAAATGGTGGATATATCAAATTATGAGTTTAATTGCTGTCGAATAATCCCATGAAAATGTCACCATGAATACTATGACATTTTTATACCTTACTATATTAAGGCGTTATCATACTATGACTTTTTTGCTTCACAATACTATGAGTTTAGGCATAAAAATGTGAAGATTTAAGTTTATAACATATATATATATAATACTCATAATAAAATGCAACTTTATTAAAACGACATGCTTATTAAAATTCTATTTGTATAGGATTTTCATAATAATTTCTTATTAAATTTAAACATACAAGTCTATATT
>NW_019499132.1:0-328 GCF_002814215.2 Seriola lalandi dorsalis | reverse complement strand
ATGACTTACTATACTATGTCATTTTCATGACTTACTATAATACGACATTTTTGACTTATGACGTTTTTATGCCTTACTGAACTATGACGTTTTCATGACTTACTATACCATGATGTTTTTTTAAGCCTTACTATACTATGACATTTTTCACTTACTATGCTATGTCGTTTTTATGACTCACTATCCTTTGACATTTTTTATGAATTACTATACCATGAAGATTTCATGCCTTACGATACCATGACGTTTTTATGACTTACTATACTATGACGTTTTTATGCCTTCCTATACTGTTGTTTTGACTTACTAAACTATGACTTTTCTATGC
>NW_019499131.1:0-328 GCF_002814215.2 Seriola lalandi dorsalis | reverse complement strand
GACAGACACCAAAAGTACTTTCAGTCATCACAATGAACTCAAATCAGATTGCATGTTTGAAATATATAATATATTTTTACCTGCGCATAATTACTTGATGAAAACATCTTACTGTTAGTGTCACTGCTGTACAGGCAGCGATGCTGCTTGTTACTGAGAGGGTGGGAGTCAGAGCATGAGCACATATCAAAGGGTAACAAGAAGAAGCTGAGAATGATTTTGATTGTATGAGTGGGAGTTGGTGTGTGAGTATTCATGTGTATGTATCTGTGTGTGTGTGTGTGTGTGTGTGTGTGTGTGTGTGTGTGTGCGCCCATGGCAGTAGCTT
>NW_019499130.1:0-328 GCF_002814215.2 Seriola lalandi dorsalis | reverse complement strand
ACACACACACACACACACACACACACACACACATTACTCTGCCAGACAGGGAACACTGGTGCACAGGAAGTGTGATGTCAGTTGACCCCAATATAAACAAAGAGCCACCAGAGTCACACACAGACACACATGCGCACACACATCTATATACACACATGCACAAACACCCCTTGGGCACTTGGCAGAGCCTGTGCTTCAAATTGCAAACAGCCTGATACAGGAAACAGCTAACTACGATTAGTGTGTTTAAACACACACATACATTAACACATCCAGTGACATAGTGCCAGTGCACATGCTTCCAAAGGCACACACAGAGACACAGAGA
>NW_019499129.1:0-328 GCF_002814215.2 Seriola lalandi dorsalis | reverse complement strand
ACACACACACACACACACACACACACACACTCATTAAAACGATCAAACTTTATTAAAATGCTCATCAAGTTGAATTTACTACTGAAAAACAACATGTTCAGTGTTTCAAATGAAATAAATCACAGAAATGTTTTTATTTGTGCTTCATTTGTTCATTTAATTAATTCTATCCATGTGTTTATTAATTAATTCGTTCAGTATTTCACTTTCTCTCTCATTCTTTATAGTGACAGGATGAGGTTTATATAAGTAAACGGGGTTTACACTCTGCTGTAGTAGGAGTACAGGGAATCACACACACACACACACACACACACACACACACACA
>NW_019499128.1:0-328 GCF_002814215.2 Seriola lalandi dorsalis | reverse complement strand
AGAGGAGGAAACATCAGAGAGACTCAGCCACATGTTTGAGCCTCAGTCAGACCCAGACTCAGACTCAGAGGAGGAGTCTGTTGAGACCAGAACCAGAGACTAGCAGACGGATCAGAACGGTTAGCGCTGTTAGCATCTTTTATTTGTTTATGTTGTTTGTTAGCTTGTAACTGGCAGTGGCTGACACACTGTTAGCTGTTGTGCTAATGCTAACTCTCTCTCTCTCTGTGCTGACATGGTTTCAGGTTTATTTAGCCCCGCCCCCTCGTCCCCACAAGTTGACAGGATTGGTTCCTTAGGTTTGTGACGTATGAAACTCTGGCTGTCT
>NW_019499127.1:0-1093 GCF_002814215.2 Seriola lalandi dorsalis | reverse complement strand
TATGTCGTTTTTATGACTTTTCATACCTTACTATACTATGACTTTTTATGCCTTACTATACTATGACTTTTTATGCCTTACTATACTATGTTGTTTGCATGACCTTTTATGCCTTACTATACTATCACTTTTTATGCCTTACTATACTATGTCGTTTACATGACTTTTTATGCCTTACTATACTATGTCGTTTTTATGACTTTTTATGCCTCACTATACTATGTCGTTTACATGACTTTTTATGCCTTACTATACTATGACATTTTTATGACTTTTTAAGCCTTACTATATTATGTCGTTATTATGACTTTTTATGCCTTACTATATTATGACTTTTTATGCCTTACTATACTATGTCGGTTTTATGACTTTTTATGCCTTACTATACTATGACGTTTTTCTGACTTTTTTTGCCTTACTATTCTATTTTTTTTTTTTTGACTTTTTATGCCTTACTATACTATGACTTTTTATGCCTTACTATACTATGTCGGTTTTATGACTTTTTATGCCTTATTATACTATGACTTTTTTATGACTTTTTATGCCTTACTATACTATGTCTTTTTATGCCTTACTATATACTATGTCGCTTTTTATGACTTTTTATGCCATTCTATACTATGACGTTTTTATGACTTTTTATGCCTTACTATACTATGTCGCTTTTTATTACTTTTTTTGCCTTACTATACTATGTCGTTTTTAAGACTTGTTTGCCTTACTATACTATGTCGTTTTTATGACTTTTTATGCCTTACTATACCATGACTTTTTATGCCTTACTATACTATGTCGATTTTATGACTTTTTATGCCTTACTATACTATGACATTTTCATGACTTTTCATGCCTTACTATATGATGTCGTTTTTATGACTTTTTATGCCTTACTATACTATGACTTTTTATGCCTTACTATACTATGTCATTTTCATTACTTTTTATGCCTTACTATACTATGTCTCTTTTATGACTCTTTATGCCTTACTATACCATGACTTTTTATGCCTTACTATACTATGTCGTTTTTATGACTTTTTATGCCTTACTATACTATGTCGTTTTTATGACTTTTTATGCCTTACTATAC
>NW_019499126.1:0-328 GCF_002814215.2 Seriola lalandi dorsalis | reverse complement strand
ATGCCTTACTATACTATGACGTTTTATGCCTTACTTAACTATGACTTTTTATGCCTTACTATACATGTCGTTTTTCATGATTTTTCATGCCTTTCTATATTTTTAGTTTTTTATGCCACATTATACCACGACGTCTTCATGCCTTTGCTTACTCTGTGGTGTAGTGGATAGTGCTGTCACTCTGTCATTTAATGTTGGAAAGGTTGTTGGTTCAAGCCCAATCTTGGACCTTGTGCTATGTTGTTTTTTATGCCTTACTCTATTATATAGTTTTTATGCCTTACAATACAATATTGATTTTGACTTTTTTTGCCTTTCTGTACTATGT
>NW_019499125.1:0-328 GCF_002814215.2 Seriola lalandi dorsalis | reverse complement strand
CCTTTCTCCCTCATGCACGCACAGAGTACCTCCTCTCTGTTACACCGCCTCTGCTGTTTCTAATCCTCTCTCCTGTCTCTCTTTCTCTCTCTCTCTCGTGGGGTGACCTGCAGAGGTGGATGTGACTGAGCTCATTACCTGCCTTAATGAGAAGACAGCACCACTGAGACAGCAGCTGCAACTTACCTGAACACTGCACACACACACTCACAGGAGAACGCATGTAAATACCAGCTACTAACTACTGAGACAAGCAAATACACTTGATTATACCTCAGAGAGTGAAAGACTCAAAGTGAGAGAGAGAGAGAGAGAGAGAGAGAGAGAG
>NW_019499124.1:0-328 GCF_002814215.2 Seriola lalandi dorsalis | reverse complement strand
CCCTGACTTCAAGCGCTACATGGACAAGAAGTTGGCGATCAAGCTCAACGGCAACCGACACATCACAGGCACGCTGCGCGGTTTCGACCAGTTCATGAACCTTGTGCTCGATGACACCGAGGAGCAGGTGTCCGCGTCTGAGAAGAACGAGCTGGGCATGGTGGTGATCCGCGGCAACAGCGTCGTGACCATCGAGGGCCTCGAGAAGCTGTGGGACTACGTGCCGCCGCCGAACCGGTAGTGCGCACGTGGGTGGGGCTGCCCCGCTGGGGAGCTTGCGATGCGCGAGCTCTCGGGTGCTGAGGAGCTTGGGCATCGGCAACCGCGC
>NW_019499123.1:0-328 GCF_002814215.2 Seriola lalandi dorsalis | reverse complement strand
CCTCAGCTCCCTGGCAGCTCCCTTGCCACGGTGTCTCTGCTCCTCCTGCGGTGATATTGCTCTGTCTATGTAATCTGCTGTGTCCTCTGCTGCATCATATGGTTCACTGAGATATCAGGTGGGCTGTATCTGCCCTCTGACATTCATGGGACAGAGCTCATCCACACACCTGCCTCCTGGGAGCCAAAGTGCCCCAGGAAAGGACACAGTTTGCATGTGTGTGCGTTAAAGTTGTTTTGCTGTTTCTGCACCTTCCTTCTTTTGGGTTAACCCTTTTCTGTGTGGCCCAAAGCAGTAATGTGGAGGTTTTTCTAGTTGAATTAAATGA
>NW_019499122.1:0-475 GCF_002814215.2 Seriola lalandi dorsalis | reverse complement strand
AATTGCACCCAGGGAAATTCAGTTCTAACTACTAGACACACAGGTTCGTTCTATTCAGGTGGCATGAGACGGGTTTCGAGGTATAAAAATATATTTTATTACAATTGGTTAAAATAATTAATCAAAATCATTCACACCAAAAAAAGGGCAACTAGTCAGGAGCAGAGGCTTACCAGGTGGGCAGGTACTAGTGAACAGGAGCGGTTCACCCAAAATAAATAGAAATAAATCACCCACACACACACACATTGAAGAAACCACCACCAGGGAGCACAGCACATCAAATGAGGGGGACACCACCACCAGTCACCGACGCCACCACCACCACCGGCCTCTGACAACTGAAACAAAAAGAAAAGATTAAGAGAGTTGCAACTCAACCAAGAAAAACAATTAATGGGCAAGTTAAACCTAAAAAAACAGATGTATAACTAACAAAGAAAAACCTAAATGTCCAAATAATAACTGCCCAATA
>NW_019499121.1:0-367 GCF_002814215.2 Seriola lalandi dorsalis | reverse complement strand
ACATCCCTCCATCATGTATTATGTGGGAAATATCTCATATTCTGTGTTGTTTTTTTTAATAAAACAAGAGGCAACATGTCTTCAAACTGGCATTTAAAGGGTTAAAATCCTGGAAACTAATAAACATTTGATAGGTTTGAGCAGAACTGAAGTGGTTGAAGAGATGTATGCAAAAAAAAAAGTAGAAAAAATATTGATATATGATGATTTTATAGCATTTTCTTTGTGTGTCCTTTTTTGGGCGTGAGGAATCCCAGAGGGTACAAAATGTGTTACCAGTGTATAATAGACCTGTACTGGGGAGGAGAGCAACGCGACTAGAAGTGACAGCGAGAGAGGGCTAGTAGCTTCTCCTCTCCTCTGTCTC
>NW_019499120.1:0-328 GCF_002814215.2 Seriola lalandi dorsalis | reverse complement strand
GGCCCTTTTTCCAACCAGGGAAGCTTCCAACAGTGGGCAACAACATTAGACCTTTTTGAGTGGCTGAAAAAAATGATTCTTACCTTCGAACTGTAATGTCATTGGGTCTCAACAAAAGGAGATGATGCAGAGTATTACAAATGTTTCTTTAGTCTACTCTGAATGTCATAGTGAATGAATGAATACTAACATGCACCAGTGACCAGTTTCCTGCTCTGCTCGTGTTTATGTGACAGCTGTATTTACTGAGGTCACATTACCGTCTATTGATTGTCGTGTGTGTGTATGTGTGTGTGTGTGCGTGCGTGCGTGTGTGTGTGTGTGTGTG
>NW_019499119.1:0-328 GCF_002814215.2 Seriola lalandi dorsalis | reverse complement strand
GTAATTTGTGATGTGAAGTTCAATAAGTTTCAATAACACAAGTGTGTGGGAGCTGATGTTTGAACATCTGAATTCTCTGGGTTTCTGACATTTTATAAACTACATGATTATTAAAAAAAATAAATCAACAGATTATATGATGAAAATATTAGTTTTTCAAAGTGGGAAGGATTTGTACCAGGTGAGCTGATGCAGCGGACGTGTATGGGGTCGTCCAGTTTGGCCACAGCGTCCAGTATGATGCCCTCGGCCTCCACCACAGCGCACTGCAGCAGACAGAACTGCTCCTCCTGCAGCTTCTGGGACAGCTCTCCTTCACGACAGGCCT
>NW_019499118.1:0-804 GCF_002814215.2 Seriola lalandi dorsalis | reverse complement strand
TTTTTATGCCTTACTATACTATGACGTTTTTTCACATTTTTATGCCTTACTATACTATGAAGTTTTTTCACATTTTTATGCCTCACTATACTATGACATTTTTTCACATTTTTATGCCTTACTATACTATGACATTTTTATGCCTAACTATACTATGACGTTTTTTCAAATTTTTATGCCTTATTATACTATGACATTTTTTCACATTTTTATGCCTCACTATACTATGACATTTTTTCACATTTTTATGCCTTGTTATACTATGACATTTTTTCACATTTTTATGCCTCACTATACTATGACATTTTTTCACATTTTTATGCCTTGTTATACTATGACATTTTTTTGACATTTTTATGCCTTACTATACTATTACGTTTTTTTGACATTTTTATGCCTTACTATACGATGACGTTTTTTGACATTTTTATGCCTCACTATAGTATGACATTTTTATGCCTAACTATACTATGACGTTCTTTCACATTTTTATGCCTCACTATAGTATGACATTTTTATCACATTTTTATGGCTTATTATGCTATAACATTTTTTATAATTTTTATGCCTTACTATACTATTACGTTTTTTTACATTTTTATGTCTTACTATACTATAACTTTTTTATGCCTTACTACACTATGACGTTTTTTCACATTTTTATGCCTCACTATACTATGACCTTTTTTTCACATTTTTATGCCTTACTATACTATGACGTTTTTTTGACATTTTTATGCCTTAATATACTATGATGTTTTTTATGTTATTATGCCTTATTATACTATGACGTTTTTGTGAATT
>NW_019499117.1:0-328 GCF_002814215.2 Seriola lalandi dorsalis | reverse complement strand
CATAAAAATGCCAAAGAAGATTTTAGCCTAGTATGGTAGGAAAATGCCTAAAAACGTCATAGTATAGTATGGCGTAAAATGTCAAAAATACATCATACTATATTAAGGCATAAAATGTAATATAAACATCATAGTATGGCAAGGCATTAGACGAAATAATATAATTTGGCATAAAAATGCCAAAAAACATCAAAGTATTGTATGGCAGAAAAATGCCAAAAAACGTCATAGTATAGTATGGGATAAAACTTAAAAAAAACGTCATAGTATATTACGGCATAAAAGTTCATAAAAACATCATAGTATGGTCAGGCATCAAACGAGATAG
>NW_019499116.1:0-402 GCF_002814215.2 Seriola lalandi dorsalis | reverse complement strand
AATGTCGAAAATCATCATAGTATAGTATGGCATAAAACGTCAAAAAATACTGTAGTATATTAAGGTATAAAAGGACATAAAAACATCATAGTATGGTCAGGCATTAAGTGAAATGGTAATGTGAGGCATAAAAATACTAAAAACTGTCATTGTATAGTATGGCCTAAAAATGTCAAAAAACATCATAGTATAGTATGGCATAAAACCTCAAAAAAATATCGTAGTATATTAAGGTAAAAAGTCTCATAAAAATGCCATAGTATGGTCAGGCATCAAATGAAATAGCAATGTGAGGCATAAAAAGACAACAAAAGTCATATTATACTATGGCTTAAAAATGTCAAAAAATGTCATAGTATAGTATGGCATAAAACGTCAAAAAAATATTGTAGTATATTAAGG
>NW_019499115.1:0-524 GCF_002814215.2 Seriola lalandi dorsalis | reverse complement strand
ACTATACTATGATGTTTTTATGCCTTACTATACTATGATGTTTTTTGACGTTTTATGCTTTACTATACTATGACCTTTTTTGACATTTTTATGCCTTATTATACTATGATGTTTTATGCCTTACTATACTATGACGTTTTTATGCCTTACTATACTATGATGTTTTTTGACGTTTTATGCTTTACTATACTAACGCTTTTTTTGATATTTTATGCCTTATTATACTATGACGTTTTATGCCTTACTGTACTATGACGTTTTTATGCTTTAATAAACAATTAAGTTTTTTCTATATTTTTATGCCCTACTATTCTATGATGTTTTTGACATTTTATGCCTTACTATACTATGATGTTTTTTGACATTTTTATACCATACTATACTATGATGTTTTAATGCCTTACTATACTATGATGTTTTTTGACGTTTTATGCTTTACTATACTATGACTTTTTTTGACACTTTTATGCCTTATTATACTATAACGTTTTATGCGTTACTGTACTATGACGTTTTTATGCCTT
>NW_019499114.1:0-328 GCF_002814215.2 Seriola lalandi dorsalis | reverse complement strand
TTTTTTTTTTTTTTTTTGGCCCATTAGCACCATTGAGCTTTTCCTTGAACGCAACCCTCCGGTCAAACTGTCAAACTTTAAATCAAACTGGGAGAGCCTGGCCGTGTCCCAAACCAGGGGTCGCATCCTTTCGGAGGACGCGCTGTACGAAGCTGCTATAGACCACGACGGCACAAACCGAAATGTGACAATCCGGCGGAGTGTAAATAAAGATGGACGTCTCCTCTGTTGACGTCACCCACAGGCTTCTGAAGAGGGGGGTCTTCCGCCGTCGCCATCTTGCAGGTACCTGACTCCGCCGAACTTCCTGCTAATCCAAAAACTTGGC
>NW_019499113.1:0-713 GCF_002814215.2 Seriola lalandi dorsalis | reverse complement strand
TATGCCTTACTATACTATGACTTTTTTATGACTTTTTATGACTTTTTATGCCTTACTATTCTATGACATTTTTATGCTTTTATTATGCCTCACTATATACTATTTTGTTTTTATGACTTTTTTAACGCCTTACAATTCTATGACATTTTATGACTTTTTATGCCTTACTATTCTACAACGTTTTTATGCTTTTTTATGCCTTACTATTCTATGAAGTTTTTAATATTTTTTATGCCTTACTATTCTATGCCATTTTTATGCTTTTTTATGCCTTACTATACTATGACTTTTTTATGACTTTTTATGACTTTTTATGCCTTACTATTCTATGACATTTTTATGCTTTTATTATGCCTCACTATATACTATTTTGTTTTTATGACTTTTTATGACTTTTTATGCCTTACTATTCTATGACATTTTTATGCTTTTATTATGCCTCACTATATACTATTTTGTTTTTATGACTTTTTTAACGCCTTACAATTCTATGACATTTTATGACTTTTTATGCCTTACTATTCTACAACGTTTTTATGCTTTTTTATGCCTTACTATAGTATGACTTTTTTAATGCCTTACTATTCTATGAAGTTTTTAATATTTTTTATGCCTTACTATTCTGTGACATTTTTATGCTTTTTTATGCCTTACTATACTATGACTTTTTTATGACTTTTTATGACTTACTATACTATGACGTTTTTTGCCTT
>NW_019499112.1:0-328 GCF_002814215.2 Seriola lalandi dorsalis | reverse complement strand
GAAAAAAAAAAAAAAAAAAGGAAAAGAAGAAGAAGAAAAAGATTTAAAGTACGTCCGGACTCAATTCAGTTTCTTATCCATTAAACTAGCCGGCGGCCATTTTTTTTTGTGTGTTTTTACAACCCTCTGGATTTTCAAACTTTCAAACATTGCAGGTTCTCAGAAATTCTTTTAGAGAAACATGCCAAATATGTGTAAATATGAGAGGCACAAGTAGGGCTATAGGCACAGCAACACAATGACAAAGATAAGATCTTTAACAGGTATAGGCTAGCTAGTAGACTATTTAGGCTACCATCTTATTTTGGTGTGTTAGCATGGTAATATT
>NW_019499111.1:0-1036 GCF_002814215.2 Seriola lalandi dorsalis | reverse complement strand
CGTTGTATAGTAAGGCATAAAAAGTCATAAAAACGTCATAGTATAGTAAGGCATAAAAAGTCATAACAACAACATAGTATAGTAGAGCATAAAAAGTCATAGTATAGTAATGCATAAAAAGTCATAAAAAAGTCATCGTATAATAAAGCATGAAAATGACATAGTATAGTAAGGCATAAAAAGTCATAAAAACGACATTGTATAGTCAGGTATAAAAAGTCATAAAAACGACATACTAAAGTAGGGCATAAAAAGTCATAGTATAGTAAGGCATAAAAAGTCATAAGAAAGTCATAGTATAGTAAGGCAAAAAAAGTCATAAATACGACATAGTATAGTAAGGCATAAAAAGTCATAGTATAGTAAGGCATAAAAAGTCATAAAAACAACATTGTATAGTCAGGCATAGAAAGTCATAAAAAATTCATTCTATAGTAAGGCATAAAAAGTCATAGTATAGCAAGGCATAAAAAGTCATAAAAAAGTCACAGTATAGTAAGGCATAAAAACGACATTGTATAGTAAGGCAAAAAAAGTCATAAAAACGACATAGTATAGTAAGGCATAAAAAGTCATAAGAATGTCATAGCATAGTAAGGTATAAAAAGTCATAAATACGACATACTATAGTAAGGCATAAAAAGTCATTAAAAATTCATTCTATAGTAAGGCACGAAAAGTCATAGTATAGCAAGGCATAAAAAGTCGTAAAAACGTCATAGCATAGTAAGGTATAAAAAGTCATAGTATAGTAAGGCATAAAAAGTCAAAAAACGACATAGTATAGTAAGGCATGAAAACGTCATAGTATAGTAAGGTATAAAAAGTCATAAGAATGTCATAGCATAGTAAGGTATAAAAAGTCATAAATACGACATACTATAGTAAGGCATAAAAAGTCATTAAAAATTCATTCTATAGTAAGGCACGAAAAGTCATAGTATAGCAAGGCATAAAAAGTCATAAAAACGTCATAGCATAGTAAGGTATAAAAAGTCATAGTATAGTAAGGCATAAAAAGTCAAAAAACGACATA
>NW_019499110.1:0-328 GCF_002814215.2 Seriola lalandi dorsalis | reverse complement strand
TTTTTTTTTTTTTTTTAAACAGAAAAATGTTGATGTTTTTTTGTTCTTGTCTTGTCCACTTTGAGGGGTAAAATGTTGGCACTCTGTATGTTTATTCTGTGTATATGTTTAGCTGTACGTGAATTTTACTACTGACCACAAGTGCTGGAGAGACGGAGGACGGGAGAGGTTGAGGAAAGTCGAGAGCTGTAGTGAGTCCTTTCTCGTCCTCTCCTGTCTCCCTCCTTCGATGAGCACTGGCTGCCTGTCTGTCTGATTATCCCCCCTCACACACACACACACACACACACACACACATACACACATACACACATACACACACACACAC
>NW_019499108.1:0-328 GCF_002814215.2 Seriola lalandi dorsalis | reverse complement strand
ACGTATTGAACACCATACACGTTTCATATTGAACACGTGTGCACCTCAGTGTTCACGCACTGAAGTCCATTTTCCAAAGTATGTGTTGCAAGACTGATTGATGGTCGAGGCCTTCAGTGAAGAATTATTGCCGTGGCGAGCGTTCAGGCAGGAAGTGCTATTGTGCGTCACCCACTCTCACCCTGACCTGCGGACATTGGCTCTATACAAGCTTGACTCATTGACTAACACCGTCCTCATTCACACACACAGTACGAGACATGGATGCACACTATCACACCAAATGCTCAAAGAGAAAAGAGCTCCTCTCTTATCGCTCCATGCAAAC
>NW_019499107.1:0-328 GCF_002814215.2 Seriola lalandi dorsalis | reverse complement strand
TGTGAGGACAGTTCAGAGGGACGATGAGATCAATGTGATGTATTTGATGAACATGTCAGCAGCATTTTAATGCTGACACTGTTTACTGTCAGGTAGTTTCATCTACAACTCTTTCATCACCTGCTGTTTCATATACATCTTCATTTTCACAATAAACAGCAGATAAAACAGTAAGAACAGCAGGAGAAAGACACACACACACACACACATACACACACACACACACACGCACACGCGCACACACCGCACACACACACACACACACGCACACCACACATACACACACACACACACGCACACACCGCACACACACACACACGCACACACA
>NW_019499106.1:0-374 GCF_002814215.2 Seriola lalandi dorsalis | reverse complement strand
ACACACACACACACACACACACACACACACACACACACACACACACACACACACACACACACACACACACACACACACACACACACACACACACACACACACACACGCACTCAGCTTTCCTTCCGTACAAACACTCAACCGCTTACACTTAAGTTAATAACACCTTATTATTTCTCAACGACTGTTAGTAGCATCAGTAGCCTACTAAGTTCAAAGAGGGAGGTTTGTGACATCAAGGTTGCTTATTAAATCTTAAGATGATGTAAAGGCTGGTAAATATATGGGTGAGAAAGGTTTCAGAAAAATTTAACTAATGTTTTAATAATGGTAGTGGTAAAACACGCAGACATGTCGCTGAACTGTATTACATTATA
>NW_019499105.1:0-406 GCF_002814215.2 Seriola lalandi dorsalis | reverse complement strand
CTTTTAAAGGGGAAAGAAAAATGAGTGAAGAGTGAAAATGATCATTTCATGGCAGCAACATTAAAGTGGAAAATCTTCTATGTTTCAGTGTGTGATTGGTCAAACTGAGACCTTCAGTCTCCAACATGCTGTTTGTGTTCAATCTTCAAATGTCTGCTGTTGAAGAAGAAGATGAAGCTCACTGTCAGCCTGCAGAGGGGATTCATTTCTTCTTTCAACTCTTTCTCTTTCTTTCATTCTCATTCTTTTCATCTCTTTTCCCACAATTCTCTGTTTCTCTGACGTGACTGAGTGAAAAGTTTCTTGCTCTTGATTTGAATCTGACAGCAGATGAAAAATCTGGGTCACCATGATGCAGAAACACAACAACACACACACATTCAGGTTGCTGGTGAATTTAGTAACA
>NW_019499104.1:0-328 GCF_002814215.2 Seriola lalandi dorsalis | reverse complement strand
AAAACATCAAAAAACATCATAGAATAGTAATATATGAAGACGTCATAGTATAATGAGGCCTTAGAAGTGAGAAAAACGACATAGTATGGTATGAAAAAAAGTTTAAAAAAACGACATAGTATAGTATGGCAAAAAAAGTGAAAAATCAACATAGTATAATAAGGCATAAAAACATCAAAAAACATCATAGAATAGTAATATATGAAGACGTCATAGTATAGTGAGGCCTTAAAAGTGAGAAAAACGACATAGTATAGTATGGCAAAAAATGTGAAAAAACGACATAGTATAGTATGGCAAAAAAAGTTAAAAAAAACAACATAGTAAA
>NW_019499103.1:0-328 GCF_002814215.2 Seriola lalandi dorsalis | reverse complement strand
TGGGAGGAACTGATTGACTTATGGGGTATGAAAAAGACAGACCTGCTGCCACAAGGGTGTGTGTGTGTGTGTGTGAGTGTGTGTGTGTGTGTACACCTGCAATTGCCTGTGTGTGTTTACCAATCGGTTTGTATTTAGACTATATATTTGTATCCTACCTGAATGATCCTGTATTTTTGCATGTCAAGTGTGTGGAGGAAGTCTCTATTAGGAGTGTGTGAGCGTGTGTGTGTGTGTGTGTGTGTGTGTGTGCGTGTGTGTGTGTAGGAGGTCTCTGTCAGGAGCATCTGTTGAGGCACGGGCCAGATGGAGTGTGTGTGAGGAGTCT
>NW_019499102.1:0-417 GCF_002814215.2 Seriola lalandi dorsalis | reverse complement strand
GATTTAGTTTATTAGAAAATAAATAAATAAATAAATAAATAAATAAATAAATAAATAAATAAATAAATAAATAAATAAATAAATAAATAAATAAAACATGCATGTGCTCATGATTGTGGTTAGTTTGCAGCTGGAGATCTCCATCAACAAAAGCTTTTTCACAGTGAAATTCTGGAGAAACGACGACATCACAAAAGCATCGCTAAGATTTCTCACCTGGCTCACACTTTGTTTGCTTCAACACCACTGATGCAAATGTCACTATTTTGTAGTTGCTTCCCTTGAATGTTTGTACTTCCTGCCTCTGTCCCGTTTGCCTCACCTGTGTTCAATCACCCTCTCCTCCCAGGTGTGTGCTTGCTCTCTCTCTCTCTCTCTCTCTCTCTCTCTCTCTCTCTCTCTCTCTCTCTCTCTCTC
>NW_019499101.1:0-328 GCF_002814215.2 Seriola lalandi dorsalis | reverse complement strand
GCATATAAAGTCAAAAAAAATGCAAGGCATAGAAAAGTAAAAAAAAATGTCATAGTATAGTAAGGCATAAAAAGTAATAAAAATGTGATAGTATAGTAAGGCATAAAAAGTCATAAAAATGTCTTATTATAGTAAGGTATAAAAATTCATAAAAATATCATAGTATAGTAAGGCATAAAAAGTCATAAAAATGTCTTATTATAGTAAGGTATAAAAAGTCATTAAAATATCATAGTATAGTAAGGCATAAAAAGCCATAAAAATGTCTTATTATAGTAAGGTATAAAAAGTCATTAAAATATCATAGTATAGTAAGGCATAAAAAGCC
>NW_019499100.1:0-328 GCF_002814215.2 Seriola lalandi dorsalis | reverse complement strand
TCCACTTCTTTGCTTTAAAAAACTCCTGGGTTGCTTTTGCAGTATGTTTTGGATCATTGTCCATCTGTACTGTAAAGTGCCGTCCAATCAACTTTGCTGCATTTGGCTGAATCTGAGCAGAAAGTAAATCCCTATCCACTTCAGAATTCATCCGGCTGCTTCTGTCTTTTGTCACATCATCAATAAACACAAGTGACCCAGTGCCATTGGAAGCCATGCATGCCCATGCCATCACACTGCCTCCACCATGTTTTACAGAAGATGTGGTGTGTTTTGGATCATGAGCTGTTCCAATTCTTCTCCAAACTTTCTTCTTCCCATCATTCTG
>NW_019499099.1:0-328 GCF_002814215.2 Seriola lalandi dorsalis | reverse complement strand
CAGAGGCGCTGTAGTGAGGCCTAGTGGGACAAAGAAGAAGAGAATACAGTCGTCTGTGGAGATTATTCCCTCTGCTCTCAGCCTGATGTAATATATGCAATTATTACCGAGTACAGGACTCATAATCTTAACAGGGCTCAACTTTGTTTTATAGCCTAATTTTACTGATTATAATTATGACAATGATGATGCTTGTAGGTTTCTGTTAGAGAACCTTCTAAGAGTGTGTGCATGTGAGTATGTGTGTGTGTTTGTGCTTTTGGGTGGGTATTCTATGCCAAAGAGATTTTATTTTGTGATGATAATCGTGTAGCTTTTTTTTCTTTTT
>NW_019499098.1:0-328 GCF_002814215.2 Seriola lalandi dorsalis | reverse complement strand
ATCAAATATTATCAATAGCATTATCAATATTTCATTCATACAGTACATTGTGACACAAAGCCACTTTGATCAAAACCCTTTCAGAATAAAAGGGCACAATGAGAATTAAAAGAGTTTCCGACTCACGGATGTATCCCTCCGCCAACCAGACAAGTTGCAGGAAATATAGTCACAATCATGACATCACAGTGACGTTGACCTTTGACCATTTGGATACAAAATGTCAGCACTTCATTTTATCCTTTCAGACATTTGAGGTAAACTGTGTCATAGTTAGTGAATGAATGTTTTGAGTTATGGCCAAAAGCGTCTCTTGTGAGGTCACAAT
>NW_019499097.1:0-328 GCF_002814215.2 Seriola lalandi dorsalis | reverse complement strand
TCTCTCTCTCTCTCTCTCTCTCTCTCTCTCTCTCTCTCTCTCTCTCTCTCTCTCTCTCTCTCTCCCTCTCTATCGTGACCATATTAAATTAAAATACAGTAGTAAACTACTATATATCAAAAATCTTCTGTTAACACAAAACACCAATCAAAAATATAATTAATATCATGATATGTACTTCTAGCCTACATACCATATACTTTCAAATAGCACATACTTATGTGCAAAATTTTAACTAAATTAACTTTAAATTGTACACTGAATAGCAGAAGAAAGAAGAGAAGCGCTATAGTACAACACTAAAGTTTCTTGTTATTATGCATCTGCG
>NW_019499096.1:0-362 GCF_002814215.2 Seriola lalandi dorsalis | reverse complement strand
CAGAGTCCAGGACCCGTAGAGTCCAGGACCTGCACAGAGTCCAGGACCCGTAGAGTCCAGGACCTGCACAGAGTCCAGGACCCGCAGAGTCCAGGACCCGTAGAGTCCAGGACCTGCACAGAGTCCAGGACCCGCAGAGTCCAGGACCCGTAGAGTCCAGGACCTGCACAGAGTCCAGGACCCGCAGAGTCCAGGACCCGTAGAGTCCAGGACCCGTAGAGTCCTCACTCTCTCAGTGTCAAGAACATCAAAGGTAAGAACTGAACTAACAGTCTGCAAGGACAAACCTTTTATACTGAACCTGTGTGTGTGTGTGTGTGTGTGTGTGTGTGTGTGTGTGTGTGTGTGTGTGTGTGTGTGTG
>NW_019499094.1:0-328 GCF_002814215.2 Seriola lalandi dorsalis | reverse complement strand
AGCATATTCATATGTTTATTTTATTTTTACATGCACCCCTGAGGTTTCAGTATGTAGATATAGGGCAGATAGGGTGGGTTGGACCTGAGGTTGGGTCTGTATCTATGTTGATAATGTTAATTCAACTGTAGGTTTTTGATTTTCAGCAGTCATGTTTGCACATTTGGTATCTGTTTCTGATGAGAACATACAGCATGTCCTGCAGTAAGCATGGAGTGTGTGAATGTGTGTGTTATTTCATGTTCTCGTTTTGCTGCCGTATGAACTGGGAAAATAAGACATTTCATTAAACTAGGCCAAAGTAGTCTGGAGTCAGTGGGTCAACATA
>NW_019499093.1:0-328 GCF_002814215.2 Seriola lalandi dorsalis | reverse complement strand
CATCGAGATAATTAAAAAATCCTAACCCTAACCCTAACCCTAACCCTAACCCTAACCCTAACCCTAACCCTAATTAGAGGCAAATCTCTAACCACGGACTTTTTTTCTGGACCACATAGAGCAACGGGACTTGTACAGAAATGATCGTCTCGGTCTCGAGATGGGGGAAAACTCATAATCTCGTTTTTTGGAAATTTTTATTAATTCAATTTAAAAATTCAGTGAATATCTTAGGGCTTTGAAAACAATGATACTGAATTTGAGATTTTTTGCCACATCTGTAGATACCAATTTCATCCAGGTTGAAAGACATGTAATACAGTGCCAG
>NW_019499092.1:0-328 GCF_002814215.2 Seriola lalandi dorsalis | reverse complement strand
TCTCCCCACATCACACACCCAGCTGTGAACGATGATGCCTAATATACAGGGTGACCTTCAAAATGTCATAAATGTGTTGTGCAATAAAGTGTCAATATTTGCGGTTATATGAAGCAGGATGACTTTTACAGTAATTGGAACAGCCACATTAAAAGCTGCGGATCAGTCAACTGATTAAAAGACGAGCATGCTGCTGGACACCCAGCTAGAGCCTGGGCTGTGACGTGCGTCCTCACACGTGTGCGTACCTATAGCTGTGTGTGTGTGTGTGTGTGTGTGTGTGTGTGCACTCACATCACAAGAAAGAGCAATGGAGCACACCCAAAGT
>NW_019499091.1:0-501 GCF_002814215.2 Seriola lalandi dorsalis | reverse complement strand
CTGCTCCTCCAGCAATTCATATACACACACACACACACACACACACACACACACACACACACACACACACACAACAAAACCTCTCTGTGAGTAAAAGACCATCTTTCTCAGGTTCAACACTGTGGTTCACACCAGCAGCCCTGGTTCGTGAAATATGAATGAACATGAACGAATGGGGTGTGGTAATAGTACACAAACACACACACACACACAAACACACACACACACACACACACACACGGGTCAAAGATAGACTGTTTTATACGCACCCTTCAGCTCGTGGCCAGAGCAGGTTGGGTCCCAGGACGATGGCGATGTTACTGGGCGTCATCTTGTTCACAGCCTGTTGCTCCGACAACAGAGACAAGAACTGGACCAGGTACCTGACGGGGACGAGGAGGAAAACACAAAGTAGACTGGGTGAAGGAAGGAGAAACAGGAAGTCAGCACTAGAAGAAAAGTGTATCCACAGAGCCGTGTGGACTAAAATGCATTTCACTC
>NW_019499090.1:0-328 GCF_002814215.2 Seriola lalandi dorsalis | reverse complement strand
ATGATATGGTGTCAGAGGCTCGTGACTTGTTTGTTGTGAGGGTGTCGGGAATGATCTGTATGTGTGTGTGTGTGTTAGTGTGTACTACTATCTTTCTGAGGACCAGTTCGATTTAAAGCCTCACTTTTGGACACACTGTCAAAGGGCTGTTTAAAGTTAAGACTTTATTTGAGAGTTCAGGTTACAGTTAGGTGTGAGGGGCTAGGAAATTTATAATGTCAACGACTGTACTCACGAAGATAGAAGTACAACTTTGTGTGTGTGGGTGTCTATGTCTGTGTGTGTGTGTGTGTGTGTGTGTGTGTGTGTGTGTGTGTGTGTGTGTGTG
>NW_019499089.1:0-328 GCF_002814215.2 Seriola lalandi dorsalis | reverse complement strand
TGTGTGTGTGTGTGTGTGTGTGTGTGTGTGTGTGTGTGTGTGTGTGTGTGTGTGTGTGTGTGTATGTGTGTGGCTGCTGTGGGGGCATAAATCTGTTTACACACTCACACTGCGGGCACAAAGAGTAATTCTCCATAATGTAAATCATTCAGTTTTAGGGTGAAAACTAGGATAAGGTTTAGGTTTCAGTTTTAGGATAAGATCAGGTTTAGGTTAAAATTAAGGTGAGTGTTAGGCAAGTAGTGGTTAGGGTCATACCACACACACACACACACACACACACACACACACACACACACACACACACACCATGTGTTTTAATTAAACA
>NW_019499088.1:0-328 GCF_002814215.2 Seriola lalandi dorsalis | reverse complement strand
AATGAGTGAGGAGCTAATGAGTGAGGAGCTAATGAATGAGGAGTGAATGAGTGAGGAGTGAATGAGTGAGGAGCAAATGAGTGGAGTGAATGAGTGAGGAGTGAATGAGTGAGGAATGAATGAATGAGGAGTGAATGAGTGAGGAGTGAATGAGTTAGGAGCAAATGAGTGGAGTGAATGAGTGAGGAGTGAATGAGTGAGGAGTGAATGAGTGAGGAGTGAATGAGTTAGGAGCAAATGAGTGGAGTGAATGAGTGAGGAGTGAATGAGTGAGGAGTGAATGAGTGAGGAGTGAATGAGTTAGGAGCAAATGAGTGGAGTGAATGAG
>NW_019499087.1:0-328 GCF_002814215.2 Seriola lalandi dorsalis | reverse complement strand
GCTGTGGAGATGGCATTAACATATTCTCATTCTCTTGACGGTTAACAAACACACACACACACACACACACACACAGTTGTTGTTATTGCACTTACATTTGTTACACTTGTTCTTTAATTAAAAACAAAACAGTTTTGGATTTCTGACCCCTTGTCTTATTTTTACTACCCTCATATCCCACACAAAGAAAGTAACTAAGTAACTTTTACTTAAAGTACATTTCAAATGAACTACTTTTTACTTCTACTTGAGTAGATTTTCAGATGAGTACTTTTACTTTTACTTGAGTAATATTTCATCAAAGTATTGGTACTTTTACTTGAGTACA
>NW_019499086.1:0-328 GCF_002814215.2 Seriola lalandi dorsalis | reverse complement strand
ACCTCCCCGCACGAGTCACGTGACACGCCCCCCTGATATCAGCTGATGCTAGACAGCAGGTGATACCGAGGTGTGTTTACTGGCTACCTGTGTGTGTGTGTGTGTGTGTGTGTGTGTGTGTACCTCTCAGCCAGACTCTGCTGCTGGTTGATCCCGATGTTGAAGAGAACCGGAAGAACTCGTATCAAACGCCCCTCTTTTAGTTCCTGTGGCAACGACCTGAACGTCTCCGGGGGCAACGGGACCTTGACGACAAAACTGCCCCTGGTGTGAGATGAACACACACTCTGTTAGAGTGTACTTTGTGTGTGTGTGTATGTGTGTATGT
>NW_019499085.1:0-404 GCF_002814215.2 Seriola lalandi dorsalis | reverse complement strand
TATTGAATTATGAATAAACCCCCCACTGATATTTTTGTGATATTTTATTGATATCAGAAAGATAGTCTTTGATCAGTTGGCTTTTTAGAGCCTCAGACTGACGCTGCTATATTAATGATCTTTAACTGATTTATTACTGATTGATTAATGATCAGTCTGTCTGATTATACTAATGTCTCTCTACTTCTGTCTCTCTCTCTCTCTCTCTCTCTCTCTCTCTCACATACCACTTTATTTAATCAGCATCACTACAAAACACACACACACACACACTCACACACACACACATACACACACACACACACACACACACACACACACACACACAATGGTAAAACGAGTGGAAAAACTCATCAAAAAGACCTTTTCACTGTGTGTGTGTGTGTGTGTGTGTGTGTGTGTGT
>NW_019499084.1:0-328 GCF_002814215.2 Seriola lalandi dorsalis | reverse complement strand
CTCCAGAGCTCACAGGGCTGATGGGAGTTTATGCAAAGAGCCTTATCTTAGTCTTTTGTTCTCCCGCCTGCAGCCCACCAATCCTGTTGTCTAAGCCCCGGCTCTCCCTCCTGCATTCACATAAGAATAACATTCCCAGAGAGTTTACACATACATGACAATGACACAGTATCAGAACAAGAATCACTGAAGCCCTCTTCTTCTTCTAGTCTGCTCCTTACGTTTTATTCACAATACTCAACTGCAGTTTCACAGACTCTCCACCAGGTGTCAGTGTGTGACCGTCTGTGGACTGAGGGGCGCTGTAGAACCTGGACAGAGAAACACA
>NW_019499083.1:0-328 GCF_002814215.2 Seriola lalandi dorsalis | reverse complement strand
CTCCAGAGCTCACAGGGCTGATGGGAGTTTATGCAAAGAGCCTTATCTTAGTCTTTTGTTTTCCCGCCTGCAGCCCACCAATCCTGTTGTCTAAGCCCCGGCTCTCCCTCCTGCATTCCCATAAGAATAACATTCCCAGAGAGTCTAGACATACATGACAATGACACAGTATCAGAACAAGAATCACTGAAGCCCTCTTCTTCTTCTAGTCTGCTCCTTACGTTTTATTCACAATACTCAACTGCAGTTTCACAGACTCTCCACCAGGTGTCAGTGTGTGACCGTCTGTGGACTGAGGGGCGCTGTAGAACCTGGACAGAGAAACACA
>NW_019499082.1:0-328 GCF_002814215.2 Seriola lalandi dorsalis | reverse complement strand
TATTAAAATTTGAAATTCAGTAATGATATTACAAGTTATAACCACACATTCCTTGTGAGACGTATTAGGGGTTGTTTCTTCGGCCGACAGTCTGGTCCAAGATGTGCTAGCTTGGTGCAGGGGCTGGAGGTGGAGGGACATGACGACTTGCACTAGACCAATCCTCTTTCCAGTAACTCAGAAGTTGTCATATTTGGTTGTGTCTTGTTACCCACTAGCTTGACACTGGTACGCAGCCTACATTCAGGAATCAACACACTCGATGCTTAGATTCAATGCAGAATGACCTGATACCAATGTAACCTCTGATGTTACATACAGTATATGT
>NW_019499081.1:0-465 GCF_002814215.2 Seriola lalandi dorsalis | reverse complement strand
AAAGTCATAGTATAGTAAGCCATTAAAAGTCATAGTATAGTAAGACATAAAAAGTCATGAAAAAAGTCATAGTATAGTAAGGCATAATAAAGTCATAGTATAGTAAGGCATAAAAAGTAATATTATAGTAAGGCATAAAAAGTCATATTACAATAAGGCATAAAAAGTCATAAAAACGTCATAGTATAGTAAGGCATAAAAAGTTATATTATTGTAAGGAATAAAAAGTCATAAAAACGTCATAGTATAGTAAGGCTTAAATAGTCATAAAAACGTCATAGTATAGTAAGGCTTAAAAAGTCATAAAAACGTCATAGTATAGTAAGGCATAAAAAGTCATAAAAACGTCATAGTATAGTAAGGCATAAAAAGTCATAATATAGTAAGGCATAAATAGTCATATTATAGTATGGCATAAAAAGTCATAAAAACATCATAGTATAGTAAGGCATAAAAAGTCATTTT
>NW_019499080.1:0-328 GCF_002814215.2 Seriola lalandi dorsalis | reverse complement strand
CCATACTATGACGTTTTTATGACCTTTTATGCCTTAATATACTATGATGTTTTTTTTGGCATTTTATGGCATACTATACTATGACGTTTTTTGGCATTTCTCTGCCTTACTATACTATTTCCTTTGATGCCTGACCATACTATGACGTTTTTATGACCTTTTATGCCTTAATATACTAAGATTTTTTTTTGACATTTTATGCCATACTATACTATGACGTTTTTTGGCATTTTTCTGCACTGCTTTACTTTGTCGTTTTTTGGCATTTTTCTGCCTTACTATACTATCTCCTTTGATGCCTGACCATACTATGATGTTTTTATGACCT
>NW_019499079.1:0-328 GCF_002814215.2 Seriola lalandi dorsalis | reverse complement strand
TGCACTGCAGCTTAAGAAAACGCATGCAAATAGACAAAGCACAAGCAACTTCAGAAAACATCTTCATCAAATTGACAACACATTGTGCAAGGGTGCAAATACTCACAACACAACAGAAGTGTTTCCAGGGGACACTAAAATGTGATGAACCTGCTGGGATGCACTTGTTCAATGTTTTGTGACTTTTGAAGATAAAATCATTGAATAAAGAGTGTGTCCCAGCCAGGTTAATCAATTTTTCATTGTAAAGTTATTTTTTGCTTTAATTCCTAGAGCAACCGTGTGTGTGTGTGTGTGTGTGTGTGTGTGTGTGTGTGTGTGAGAGAGA
>NW_019499078.1:0-328 GCF_002814215.2 Seriola lalandi dorsalis | reverse complement strand
GTTCACGATGACATGCGCTTCCACATTTTTGGTTCCACCGCAACTGACTGACTGACTGACTGACTGACTGACTGACTGACTGACTGACTGACTTGGAGTTTCTGGTGTAAGCAGGTTCTATTAGGGGGGTGTTTACAGCTGCAGTGTTGATAACTTAGCTCATTGTCCCTAGATTTAGAGACTTTTTTTAACAGACTGGGTGTAAACCTGGTTCAGGTCTGGGCCCTGTATGGATGCCGACCGGGACTCAGGGCTACACCTCTTGTTAGGGGCAGTCTACTGAGCAGCTCTGGTTTCCCGGCTGCTCGGAAAGTGCAGGGAAGAGGAG
>NW_019499077.1:0-328 GCF_002814215.2 Seriola lalandi dorsalis | reverse complement strand
ATATATATATATATATATATATATATATATTTATGTATACACACTGTATTCTTGATACAAGTACAATTTTATGTTGTCCCCTGTGATGAAAATGTATGTATGATATAGAGAATATAAAAGTTTACCTACTTCACAATAGCGCTTTGTGTAAGGCAAGGGACAGGTGCTGTATTTCTCTCGGAGTTTGAAACCACTAACTGGTGGTTGGGGGTTCGTTTTTTCTGACCTTCTCCTTTTAATGCATTTGGCATTCAGTATGGAGAATGTGACAGAGAGACTGAAAGAGAGAGAGAGTGAGAGGGAGCGCTCTGTGAACTATAAATAGACA
>NW_019499076.1:0-328 GCF_002814215.2 Seriola lalandi dorsalis | reverse complement strand
CGTCAATAGCTTTCAGGTTGTGTTTTTGTGTTCTCATCCTGATTGTCAATTTGTCTGCAGGTTATTTGTGGGCGGAGTTGCCAACTTGCAGATGAAGACACCTGGGCCTGGTGCCGCCCACTACTATAAAGCTCCAGCTTCATTGAACCAGAGTTCTCTCTCTGACCCCATTCATTTCCCCAGCGTTGCTGTCTTTTGTTTTTCTACATCCAACACTTTCACACACACCCATTACCTATCACTCACACACTCACGTACACTCACCACAGATTTACTGTTGCTCACATCCCATCATCTTTTGTGTTGCTCATGTGTTGATTTTGTCTTT
>NW_019499075.1:0-328 GCF_002814215.2 Seriola lalandi dorsalis | reverse complement strand
TTTAATCTAACTCTAGTGGATTCCTCATTTACCAAATGAGAAACATCATGTGGCAAAGAGAGGGAGAGTGAAAATGATGGAGGGAAGGAAGGCAGAAAAAATTGCAGGGTTGTAGTATAACGAAGCAATATCACAACAACAACTTGGGGCTGAAGGGATTCATTAAAGAGAGAGGGATGATAAAAAACAGGAGCTGTTAAAGCAGTTTAAAAATAAATCAAAACTGATGATAGGGGAGGAGGGGAAAAAAAGCATAAATGCTGTGAGTTTATGTGTGTGTGTGTGTGTGTGTGTGTGTGTGTGTGTGTGTGTGTGTGTGTGTGTGCAC
>NW_019499074.1:0-328 GCF_002814215.2 Seriola lalandi dorsalis | reverse complement strand
GTCATAGTATAGCAAGGCATAAAAACGTCAAAAAACGTCATAGTATAGCAAGGCATAAAAAAGTCAAAAAATGTCATAGTATAGTATGGCATAAAAACATCAAAAAACGTCATAGTACAGTATGACGTAAAAACATAAAAAAACATCAGGGTATAGTATGGCATAAAAAAGTAAAAAAATGTCATAGTATAGTATGTCATAAAAACGTTAAAAAACGTCATAGTATAGCAAGGCATAAAAAAGTCAAAAAATGTCATAGTATAGTAAGGCAGAAAAGTCATAGTATAGCAAGGCATAAAAACGTCAAAAAACCTCATAGTATAGCAAG
>NW_019499073.1:0-328 GCF_002814215.2 Seriola lalandi dorsalis | reverse complement strand
CTGCTACCTTAAGTTTTGATTTGCTTGATAGTAGTTAGTAGTGGCAGCAGTGTCTTTCAGCCATGTCCTCGAGCTGCTCATTGAGCATCCTTAGGTGCTGACAGGCCAGGGTCTCCTTGCGGTTTCACCTGCCTGGGTTGCTACACAAAGTTAGATGACGCCTGAAGTAATAAACTGAAAATTTGACTGTTAGGAGTATAGTTCCCTCATCACAACAGTGACGTGACATGTCTGCAGGCTTCCAGTTGTTGCTGTCTCCCACAGTCTCCCTACACCTAAATAATAATATGTTTTGAATGGGGTTTGGTGTTACTTGTTCTGGTTGATG
>NW_019499072.1:0-328 GCF_002814215.2 Seriola lalandi dorsalis | reverse complement strand
TTCATGAAACGGTAAGATGATTTTATAAATATGCAAATGCTAATAATACAGTAATAAACTGCAGCCTATTTGTCTCTGTGTCAGCTCTAACTCTACTCAGCTGACTACATCAGAAGTTTACTGGACACTTTCAGGCAGGCTCCATTATTATTATTTTTATTTTGACTGACGCAGCTTTTCTAGCCTTGACAGCACTGGTCATATACATATACATATATATATATATATACTACATTTGATTTGTTAAAATGAAATCGGTTTGCTCTTGCATGAGATGAAAAACTGACAGACATAAAATACAATAATAATAAATAAAAAAAAACTCTAG
>NW_019499071.1:0-328 GCF_002814215.2 Seriola lalandi dorsalis | reverse complement strand
TGTCAATGAAGACAGCTCAACAACATCCAGAGCCTCTCTCCACTCAGGGAGAGTTTCCCCTCTGTCCTTTAACTACCTCAATGATCTGTCCCAGGAAAATGACTCAGGCTTCCTCCTCAAGTTCTCCAAACTTCAGAGTATGTGTCTGCTGAGTTCAGGAGTTGCTCACATTGGACTCATCTGTGAAACTGATTATAAGACTAGATGCTGATTCTCTACTGAACTGAAGAACATGGTTCTGAACTTGCATAGCTGTATGTGGTAACATGTATTTTCCTTATGTGCATCATAAACACTCTGCACTGTAATTGGTGCAGATTCATTGTTA
>NW_019499070.1:0-328 GCF_002814215.2 Seriola lalandi dorsalis | reverse complement strand
ATTACAGTCCTCACAGACTGTGGTGTTTACTGAGACATTCTGCAGAAGTTCAAACACCACAACCATCATCATCATCCTCCTCCATCTGGCTCCACCACGTGTCCGACAAATGGCATATGATCCGCTAGGGGAAAAAAATGCAGGAGAAGAGGGATTATTGTTCAGTACTCCCTATATTGAGAAAATACTTCCTCAAACTCAATCTGTCATCACTGCACTTCACAAAGTAGGTTTCTAGTGGTGTAAAGCTGTTTCTAACACAACAGCAAGTAAATCACATAAGATTACATCGAGGACAAGGGGTTAAAACAGGGAATAATTTAAAATC
>NW_019499069.1:0-328 GCF_002814215.2 Seriola lalandi dorsalis | reverse complement strand
AAAATACAACAACACCTTCACGTCTTAGCCATTAGACATGTAGCACTTGGAGCTATCGGTTGCTAAACACCTGAAAGTCTTACCTTAATTGGCATCTTGGCGACAGAAGAGACGTGTAGCAGCCTCACGCTCTGGACGACACGGGCGCTTTTGGTGAGAGAGGCTGTAACTGAAAGCATTTTAGCTCGCTATTTAACGTGCTAGCGGTGGGTACAATCTTACGGTAGGTTTGTGGGACGTGGGGCCGCGAGTCGCGTTTCTGCTCTCCCTCTCTCTCTCTCTCTCTCTCTCTCTCTCTCTTTCTCGCTGTCACACACACACCTCACCC
>NW_019499068.1:0-328 GCF_002814215.2 Seriola lalandi dorsalis | reverse complement strand
TCTGAGTGTTTACAGGTGTTTACAGATGTTTACAGGTGTTATCTGAGTGTTTACAGATGTTTACAGGTGTTATTTGAGTGTTTACAGATGTTTACAGGTGTTATCTGAGTGTTTACAGGTGTTTACAGGTGTTTAAGGTGTTTGCAGAAGTTTACAGGTGTTATCTGAGTGTTTACAGGTGTTTACAGATGTTTACAGGTGTTATCTGAGTGTTTACAGGTGTTTACAGATGTTTACAGGTGTTTAAGGTGTTTACAGAAGTTTACAGGTGTTATCTGAGTGTTTACAGGTGTTTACAGATGTTTACAGGTGTTATCTGAGTGTTTAC
>NW_019499067.1:0-328 GCF_002814215.2 Seriola lalandi dorsalis | reverse complement strand
AAAAATTTCAAAAAACATCATAGTATACTATGGCATCATTTTTTATAAAAAGGTCATAGTATAATATGGCATACAACGTCAAAAAACGTCATAGTATAGTATGGCAAAAAAAGTTGTAAAAACGTCATAGTATAGTATGGCATAAAAATGTCAAATAACGTCATAGTATAGCATGGCATAAAAATGTCAAATAACGTCATAGTATAGTATGGCATAAAAATGTCAAATAACGTCATAGTATAGCATGGCATAAAAATGTCAAATAACGTCATAGTATAGTATGGCATAAAAATGTCAAATAACGTCATAGTATAGCATGGCATAAAAA
>NW_019499066.1:0-400 GCF_002814215.2 Seriola lalandi dorsalis | reverse complement strand
CTGCTTTCTCTAATCACAGATGAATTGAAACACTGCCGGCAGACTTTATTATCATACGGCTCAGTGGCGGTTTATTTATCTCATGGTCAGGCATGTGCGAGAGGGAGCGACAGGAGACAGAGGATGTGATTAGAATTTCCTCCCCCTCAAGCACCAATGAGGCTTTTATGTTTTGTCTTGCAGGAACAGGAGTCAAGTTTTTATCTAGTTAGTTGACCACATTTCCAATTGTTGCGGCAGTGGTTGCTATTGTAATCATATTTGTAGGCTGTGTGTGTGTGTGTGTGTGTGTGTGTGTGTGTGTGTGTGTGTGTGTGTGTGTGTGTGTGCGTGCGTGCGCGTGCGTGCGCGTGCGTGCATGCGTGTGTGTGTTTTTTTCAGTCGATGGAAAGAGGCCCCC
>NW_019499065.1:0-328 GCF_002814215.2 Seriola lalandi dorsalis | reverse complement strand
TAGCGAAGCAAGACGTCTCTCAAAGTGTCAATATCTGTGCTCATCATACCAACACACGCCCAATCTCAGTTAAGTTGATGCGCGGCATTTTTGATGACTGTCCGCTGAGCGAGAAACTTGATATACATGAGATCAGTTGATTTATAAGTATATTTTACTTCAATTCAAAGCCAGTTAATATAATTCAGTAGGCAAGCATGAAAAACGCAACATGTAATTCATATCAGGCTGAATGATGCAGCTCGAGTTGAGAGTCAAGCAACTACACAGAGGGAATACTTTAAAGGTCTGACCTCTTTTTGTTTTATTTTGTCTTTAAAGGACCAAC
>NW_019499064.1:0-328 GCF_002814215.2 Seriola lalandi dorsalis | reverse complement strand
TTTTTGTCTCTTGTCAACTGTCAGGGGTTTGTCACAAAGCTGAATAACAATGGAGAGTCCTGGATTGGTCTAACATCAACGAAGAAAAACCGAGGATACACATGGGAATGGGTGGACGGATCACCACTGACACAAACGTGAGACAGTTTTTTGTTCTCTGTTACTTTTTGTTCCCGTAAACTACTAATTCTTTAGGGGCTGCTGTCTCAGGTTGTAGTTATAAGTTTACAAAGGTTTGTGTCAAATGAAGCTGCAGTCTACACACAGAAAGTTTTCCCTGTAGCTTGTTCATAATGGTTCACCATTAGCTTAACGTTAGCGTGCTGCG
>NW_019499063.1:0-328 GCF_002814215.2 Seriola lalandi dorsalis | reverse complement strand
CTGACTGTATTATCTATCACTTTTCCTGTGTCAACACAACAGACTCAAAACCTGCTGAGAATCAATGTGGAGTTCGGGATCAGAGACACAGGTGTTGACCAAAGTTTTCTTAAGTTTTAAAGTCTTCTCCCACACACACACACACACACACACACACACACAGCAGGACAGTTTTAGCTCTGCTGATGGCTGAAGTGTATTGTCCAGCAACATCAGCTAATTTTAGCATTTTCCATCCCTGCAAATAAATGCCTTTTGACCGTCACATGCACACGTGGCCCTGAATTCCACACACACACACACACACACACACACACACACACACACA
>NW_019499062.1:0-328 GCF_002814215.2 Seriola lalandi dorsalis | reverse complement strand
GTAATATTGTCCTGTGCTTATTTATTTTCCTCAAACCTTTCTGTCTCCCACTGCCTCTCCTCTTTATGTGACAAACTTCCTTCCTTTCCCCGTGCCGGGGTCCCAGTGCTGCCCAGTATCATGGTGCTGTTCAGTGGATCTGAGGGTTGCAGCATTCTGGTCTCGCTTGATTAGCCAGTGTGTGATGCTTTAGGCAGCTTTGTTTTGCTGCTGAATGGGCTGTTCCACTGAGAGCACGGAAGATGACGAAGGGACGAGGGACTGGAGAAGAGAAGGGTGGAGTGGAAAAGGAAAAGCAGGAGAAGGCTCTTAAAAAAAAAAAAAAAAA
>NW_019499061.1:0-328 GCF_002814215.2 Seriola lalandi dorsalis | reverse complement strand
AAAAAAAAAATGTTTTACAAATAATTGGGCAAACAATTGTACACATGGATCTGCAGTGGTTACTATTAGGATAGTCACTAATGAACTGTTTGTACCATATTTAAACACTATATGAGCTCACCTTGTCTCACAACCTCCGTAACATCAGGAGATGATGAGCGACCTGTCGCTGCTCCACTCTCTGTGGCTGTTCCTGAAACTAAGGACCATGTGTTTCATGATGTTAAGCTTTGCTAGGTATTTTATTTATTTTTTTTAGATTAGATTAGATTAGATTAGATTAGATTCAACTTTATTGTCATTGCACAGAGTACACGTACTAAGACAA
>NW_019499060.1:0-328 GCF_002814215.2 Seriola lalandi dorsalis | reverse complement strand
GCTGCTGGTGAACATAGTGGAGCATTCAGCAGCTAAAGAGCCAGATATTTTTCACAGGAGCTGGCGGAGACCAAAAACAGGGCTTAAACAGAGGGAACGCTGAACTTATCTAAATCTAAACTATTTTATTTGAACATAAATGTGAACATTAGTGTAAAAGTTTGGTGCTAATCACTCTTTGCTCATTGTGGGAACAGTTTTGGTAGGTGAAAACTGAAGCAGGAAATTGTGTGTTTGAGTAATAATTTAACTCTTACTATTATTATTATTATTATTATTATTATTAATAATATTATTGATCATAAAATCAAAGACATTTTTGGTTCAT
>NW_019499059.1:0-415 GCF_002814215.2 Seriola lalandi dorsalis | reverse complement strand
ATGACAATAACTTCAATGTAATAAACAGAATATCATTTTAACTCATCTTAAACATTTAACTATGACCTGTGTGGAAATGCAATTACACAAAATACAAACTGCTTTTAACAGAAATGAATTGAGTGATTTGAGCCTAAATGTTTGGGGTGGAGTAATGTGCATGACTTACCGTTTCTTGCTGGGCAAGGCGTGGTTCTGGCCCGAGGTGGATTCTGCCATACCTATAAAAACAGTGGTGTAGTATCCAATCAGTATCCAAAATACTGCAACGGTCAAACATAAATATACATCGATACATATATTAAAGAAAATATGAATAAAACAATGAAAACAATCCTACAAAACTATGTACAAAAGTGTTTTAGAATGACAAAACTCCTGCTGGGCAAGATGTGCAAAAGCTATTGATTAGGGG
>NW_019499058.1:0-328 GCF_002814215.2 Seriola lalandi dorsalis | reverse complement strand
ATTTTTCACCAGCTTGCTGAACTGCTTGTGAAACACATTTTGAAGTGCTTAATTTTGCAAATGGAGTTTCACCTGAAAAGCATCACTTGGAATTGTTCTAAAGAAAGATGGAAACCTTTGCCGATCACTCAGGCAGGAACATGTGGCAAAATAACTCACCTATAAAGAAAAATACAGAATGCATTTAAGTCACTCATTTCATACTCGTCAGACCCAGTCAAAATATTTTCATATGACAAAATGATATCACTTTTAAAGGCTAAATCAATTCAAATGTACATTAAAAATACAACAATTCAAAACATAGAGGATAGGAAACTTACAGTTG
>NW_019499057.1:0-666 GCF_002814215.2 Seriola lalandi dorsalis | reverse complement strand
AGGCATAAAAAAGTTTTAGTATAGTAAGGAATAAAAAAGTCATAGTATAGTAAAGCATAAAAAAGTTTAAAAAAAAGTCATAGTATAGTAAGGCATGAAAAAGTCAAATCAAAGTCATAGTTTATTAAGGCATGAAAACATCATAGTATAGTAAGGCTTAAAAAAGTTTTAGTATAGTAAGGAATAAAAAAGCCATAGTATAGTAAGGCATAAAAAAGTCATAAAAAAGTCATAGTATAGTAAGGCATAAAAAAGTCATAAAAAAGTCATAATATAGTAAGGCATAAAAAAGTTTTTAAAAAGTCATAGTATAGTAAGGCATAAAAAAATCATAAAAAAGTCATAATATAGTCATAATATAGTAAGGCATAAAAAAGTTTTTAAAAAGTCATAGTATAGTAAGGCATAAAAAAGTCAAATCAAAGTCATAGTATAGTAAGGCATAAAACCATCATATTATAGTCAAGCATAAAAACATCATAGTATAGTAAGGCTTAAAAAGTCAAATCAAAGTAATAGTATAGTAAGGCACAAAAAAGTGTTAGTATAGTAAGGAATAAAAAAGCCATAGTATAGTAAGGCATAAAAAAGTCATAAAAAAGTCATAGTATAGTAAGGCATAAAAAAGTCATAAAAAAGTCATAGTATAGTAAGGCATAAAAAAGT
>NW_019499056.1:0-378 GCF_002814215.2 Seriola lalandi dorsalis | reverse complement strand
AAGAGGAGGGAAGAGGAGTGAAGAGGAGTGAAGAGGAGGGAAGAGGAATGAAGAGGAGTGAAGAGGAGTGAAGAGGAGTGAAGAGGAGGGAAGAGGAGTGAAGAGGAGTGAAGAGGAGGGAAGAGGAATGAAGAGGAGGGAAGAGGAGGGAAGAGGAGTGAAGAGGAGGGAAGAGGAATGAAGAGGAGTGAAGAGGAGGGAAGAGGAATGAAGAGGAGTGAAGAGGAGTGAAGAGGAGTGAAGAGGAGGGAAGAGGAATGAAGAGGAGTGAAGAGGAGTGAAGAGGAGGGAAGAGGAGTGAAGAGGAGGGAAGAGGAGGGAAGAGGAGGGAAGAGGAGTGAAGAGGAGGGAAGAGGAGTGAAGAGGAGGGAAGAGGAG
>NW_019499055.1:0-328 GCF_002814215.2 Seriola lalandi dorsalis | reverse complement strand
CCTTAATATAAAGCCATCAAACTCATTTCAAACTCACTTCATGTCTGGTGAACGTGCACAGTGAAGAGCACTATCTCAGGTAGGAAAGTTTTTGTTATCAGACTGTATTGGTGCATTATTGTATTTATTACTATGTTGTTTATACCACTGCAATCCTGTTGAACTGCACTTGCACTTCCTTAACAGTCCTAAACTGTTTATATCTCTAATGCAATTCAACCGCTACTTTAGATGGTAACATTTATTTTACCAAGACAGTGGTCCCCAAACTAAGGCCCGCGGGCCGAATACGGCCCGCCCCCACATTTGGCCCGGCCCCCTGAACTAT
>NW_019499054.1:0-328 GCF_002814215.2 Seriola lalandi dorsalis | reverse complement strand
CAACAATTCGGCTGTGATTAAGGGAAAACTTGCTGTTCTATTATAATGGATTATTCAATACAACAAAAAGAATGGGTCTATAACCAGATTTTAGGATTTTAATTTCAAGGTTTTCATTTTTTAATATATCTATTTTTTTTGTTGTTGTTGTTGTTGTTGTTCCCTCTGCAATCTGGTTGAATACATTTCATTCAAAAACATTAAAATGTTGTAGATAGCCACCTACAGAGACTCAAACCAAATCAACAGAACATCAAAGACGTCACAGCTCCGCACCACACAGTTAGATTGACAGGTGATCTCCGGAAAGTGCGCTGCAGAAACATCA
>NW_019499053.1:0-328 GCF_002814215.2 Seriola lalandi dorsalis | reverse complement strand
CTCCTGCTGCCCGAGACCCTCAACGGACCTGCAGCAGAAACTCTGGAGGAGCTGAGCAGCCCGACCCGCGGCCGAGTGCTGGAGAGCAAGGTGACGCCAAGAACACACACACACACACACAAACACACACACACACAAACACAAACTTTTATTATCTTCATTAAGGACGCGACCTGATCTTGAAATCACAGTAAAGAGCGTCTTCATCAGCAGCCGTGGTTTCTTTTGTTCAACACGTCTTCTCGTCTTTGTGACCACAGGCTCTTCTCTACGAAGACGACAAATGGAAACCGAACCACAAGTGAAGCCGGCGGCCTCGTCTTCATCA
>NW_019499052.1:0-591 GCF_002814215.2 Seriola lalandi dorsalis | reverse complement strand
TTTTATGATTTATTATACTCTGTCATTTTTATGAATTTTAATACCTTAATATACTATGACATTTTTATGCCTTGTTATACTATGTCGTTTTTATGACATTTAATGCCTTACTATACTATGGCCTTTTTATGCCTTATTATACTATGTCGTTTCTATGACATTTACTGCCTTACTATACTATGGCCTTTTTATGCCTTATTGTACTATGTCATTTTTATGAATTTTAATGCCTTACTGTACTATGTCATTTTTATGACATTTAATGCCTTACTATACTATGGCCTTTTTATGCCTTATTATACTATGTCGTTTCTATGACATTTAATGCCTTACTATACTATGGCCTTTTTATGCCTTATTATACTATGTCGTTTCTATGACATTTAATGCCTTACTATACTATGGCCTTTTTATGCCTTATTATACTATGTCATTTTTATGACAGTTTTATGCCTTACTGTAATATGTCAATTTTAGGACATTTTTATGCCTTACTATACTATGTTGTTTTTATGACTTTTTATGATTTATTATACTCTGTCATTTTTATGAATTTTAATACCTTAATATACTATGACATTTTTATGCCTT
>NW_019499051.1:0-339 GCF_002814215.2 Seriola lalandi dorsalis | reverse complement strand
TAAGGCATAATAATGTCAAAAAACGTCATAGTATAGTAAGGCATAAAAACGCAAAAAACTTCATAGTATAGTAAGGCATAAAAATGTCACAAAACGTCATAGTATGATGAGGCCTAAAAATGCCAAAAAACGTAATAGTATAGTAAGGCATAAAAACGTCATAGTATAGTAAGGCATAAAAACGTCATATTATAGTAAGGCATAATAATGTCAAAAAACGTCATAGTATAGTAAGGCATAAAAATGTCAAAAAACGTCATAGTATGGTAAGGCATAAAAACGTCATAGTATAGTGAGGCATAATAACGTCAAAAAACGTCATAGTGTAGTAAGGCATAA
>NW_019499050.1:0-328 GCF_002814215.2 Seriola lalandi dorsalis | reverse complement strand
GTTACTGATGACTTCTCTCTCTCTCTCCCTCTCTCCTGCTCTCTCTGCTCGCTGTGTCTTATGTTTAGTTATTTCTCTGCCTCCTTTAGTAATAATGATACATGGGATCAAAGTAGTTTATTTGCTGTAATGGAGATGCGGCTCAGTGTATTGGAAGTGCTCCTCCTCTTCCCTGCAGTTCCCAAGGAGCCGGGAAACCAGAGCAGTTCAGTAGACTGCGGCTCAGCACTCCACTGACCAGTGGTGGAAATATCACCGTCAGTCAGTCAGTCAGTCAGTCAGTCAGTCAGTCAGTCAGTCAGTCAGTCAGTCAGTCAGTCAGTCAGTC
>NW_019499049.1:0-445 GCF_002814215.2 Seriola lalandi dorsalis | reverse complement strand
AGTTGACTTTGATAGCATCTCTGCTAACATCTGCTACTGTGTGCTTCATGTTGGTCTCTGCTAGTGTGTGCTTTATATTGGTCTCTGCTACTGTGTGCTTCATGTTGGACTGTGCTAACATATCTGCTAGTGTGTGCTTCTGTTGGTCTCTGCTAGTGTGTGCTTTATATTGGTCTCTGCTACTATGTGCTTCATGTTGGACTGTGCTAACATCTTTGCTACTGTGTGCATCATGTTGGACTGTGCTAATATCTTTGCTACTATGTGCTTCATGTTGGACTGTGCTAACATCTTTGCTACTGTGTGCATCATGTTGGACTGTGCTAACATCTTTGCTACTGTGTGCATCATGTTGGACTGTGCTAATATCTTTGCTACTATGTGCTTCATGTTGGACTGTGCTAACATCTTTGCTACTGTGTGCATCATGTTGGACTGTGCTAAC
>NW_019499048.1:0-328 GCF_002814215.2 Seriola lalandi dorsalis | reverse complement strand
TATATATATATATATATATACATATATATATATATATATATATGTATAAGTCCAGATTGTAGAGCTCTGAGTGAAACAACAGTCACATTGTGATGGACAGGTGTTGTGGCAGTGATCCTTCCTGCTGTCCACTCTGACTGTGAAGTGGTCTCTTCCTAACACATCTACAGAGTCAGAAATGACTTGAGGAGCTGAAGCTGAATGAAGCTTCAGATCCAGAGGCTGTGGACAGAGTTACAGTCTGTTCAGTAGAATCTCCCTCTGTGAGAGACTGTCCCTCCACTGCAGCTCAGCAAGGAAACACACTGACCCTGACCTGTGAGACTCG
>NW_019499047.1:0-328 GCF_002814215.2 Seriola lalandi dorsalis | reverse complement strand
TGTGTTTCATGAAGTAACACAATACAATGTAATCTTTTAAGACAGATGAAAAAATGTTGTATTATTATCTTTGAATAAACAATAAAATGCGACACATTATGTTGCAGTATTATATAACACAATACAACATGTATCTTACGGCAGGTTATAGGTTATAAAACAAGGTCTAACATGAAATGCTTTCTGTTTTCCCTTTAAAGGCCTTTTCCAACAGAGGAAAGTGTTGAAGATGATGATATCTACAACCACCTGGAGGATCTCATAGAGTATGTCTCCTCTCCTCTCCTCTCCTCTCCTCTCCTCTCCTCTCCTCTCCTCTCCTCTCCTC
>NW_019499046.1:0-328 GCF_002814215.2 Seriola lalandi dorsalis | reverse complement strand
CCGGTGCGCAGTGTAGCCGCTGTGTTTCTGGTTGAACAGCACCGTGCTGGACAGGTGGCAGGTGTGTCTACAGTGTCTGTGATCTGAAAGAAGTTACTGCAGTAAAGAGGGTGAAAAATTACCGCGTTCAACCGGGGTAAAAAAAAACCCTCTGCTGCAGTGATTTGACCCGGGTGTGAATGTCGATTGTTCCATTGTCGACAAAAGCCCGATGTTAGCGGGTCTTAGCGGGTCTTTGACCAGTGGAAAGGGGGATTAAGAGACTTATTCTGGTTCTTACCAACAGATAATAAATTCCATGGAAATGGACGTGTGTGTGTGTGTGTGT
>NW_019499045.1:0-1302 GCF_002814215.2 Seriola lalandi dorsalis | reverse complement strand
TGTGGTTCATAGGAAGCGACCAACACTGAATTTGGCAATGGTAATTAGAAAATTATTCACACTCACAAATTGATTATAAATATTTTGTTCACTGAATGATAGTTTGACAATATAGCCCTCTCATGACATGGCCCTTTGCTTTGTTGCCTTTCAGTTTAACAAGCCAAGATTTGGTGGTGTGCATGTCGCGGCAGCGAAGCCAAACCTCGGTGCTGCCAGAAAAGTAACAAAGGTAAGTAGAGATCACATAGACTGAATGTTTTACAGACCCAAGTCACCGATCCCACCGAGCCAACCACCAGTTCTCCAGCCAGCATTGTTGTCCCAGTAAGTAATGATACAACCCACTTTTCAAATACAGTTTAAGTATTTGTATTTCGACCCCTTATTTTTTTCTGCAAGGGTATGAACGGTATCAAAAGCTATTCATATCAGAAATGACACATGAAACCTAAAAAATATTGGCTATATGAAATAATAATTTAAGGTTTGATTATGTTGTAAATTGTGATTTCATTTTAACAAATCTTATTCTCTTATAGGCTCCAGTCCCTGAGACAGTTCGAGCTTCAGTGTCTGTCCAGAATCCCACTGCAGTGTGTGCCTCTGTGCCTGTAAGTAATATATCATTTAATTTAATTTTCGTGTAGATCATTAGCAGTGTCTTGTTTCTTACCAGTATAAAATATACTTATGTTTTGTTGTTTATGTTATGTTTTGTCTATTTCAAAGACTGCTGACTCCAGCACGGAAGCACTTTCAACACCTCAGCTGCCCCGTTTGTGGTCAGAAGGCTTGCCACCTGAAGACCACAAATGGATTCTGAAGATGCTCTTCAAGATGGGGCCCAGGGGAAAACTGGAGCTTCAAGACCACCTGAAGCTCTGGTACTTCCCACCTCAGCCAAGCGGTGTCTACAACCAGGCTCCTGCTCCAGACCGCTTTTTTGCCCACCCACTTCTTGTGTGGATGCCATACAAGTTGTGGAAGGTGAAGGTGGTCTGTCCGAACTCTGACTGTGGGCAGCACCAGCTCACAGGAGCTGGGCTGCACAAGAGGGCACGGCGGGTCCTGGATGTAGACAGGATCTACAATGTGGTGACAGAGACTCTGACCTGCACCAAATGTAGATCCTCCCACGTGTCCTGGAGTCAGACTGTGCTCACCCAGCTGGACTTGGCACACAGGTCGGAGTTTCGGGTCATCCTCACTCAAAAGTGAGTAATGTATATGTTTTATGTGTTCCCTTGTTAAATCGAAATATGTAAAACATTCTTACTGATATATCTGTCTATGTCCAAG
>NW_019499044.1:0-328 GCF_002814215.2 Seriola lalandi dorsalis | reverse complement strand
GGTGGCGCCTGTGGAAAATGTTACAAAGCTGTCTGATGGATGATGGTGAATTTCATTCACGCTGCTGTGCGTCGCGCCGCCTCCTCCTCCTCCTCCTCCTACCACCTCCCTCTCCCTCCCTCCCCTCCCTGCTGTAGTCTCACTCCGCTCGGACTACTTTCCTTCTTCACCGAATCATTCATCAACAACCCTCTTTGTCACCCTGAATAGCGCCGGGCTCCATTCACATTCAATTCAGTTAATTCAGGAAGAGCATTTTTTTTTGTTCTACCTTGATAATTATTATTTATTTTATTTTATTGTTAACAACAAAGAGGTTTTGAAGGTT
>NW_019499043.1:0-447 GCF_002814215.2 Seriola lalandi dorsalis | reverse complement strand
TAGTATGACTTTATATGCCTTACTATACTATGACATTTTTATGACTTTTTATGCCTTACTATACTATGACGTTTTTATGACTTTTTATACCTTACAATACTATGATGTTTTTATGACATTTTATGCCCATCTATACTATGACATTTTTATGCCTTACATTATTATGACTTTTTATGCCTTACTATACTATGATGTTTTTATGCCTTTTTATGCCCATCTATACTATGACATTTTTATGCCTTACATTATTATGACTTTTTATGCCTTACTATACTATGATGTTTTTATGCCTTTTTATGCCTTACTATACGATGAGGTTTTTATGACATTTGATGCCTTACTATACTATGATGTTTTATATGACATTTTATGCATTACTATACTATGCCATTTTTATGACTTTTTATGCCTTACTTTAGTATGACTTTTTATGCCTTACTATACTAT
>NW_019499042.1:0-336 GCF_002814215.2 Seriola lalandi dorsalis | reverse complement strand
AGATTCATTCATTTTGTTTGTGACTGAGTCACAGAAGGCTTTAATGGATCAGGAAGTAATATAATTTAAAAAAAAGAAAAAATTTATTTAATTATATTAAAAATGTAAATAATGTTTATAAATGTTTAAAAACAAAACCATCTTTAAAAATATTAAAAATATTTTTTTCTTGTCTATGACAGGAACCCTCATGTCGTCGCTGCCGGACCACAGCGTTTACTTTCATTCTAAAAACACATTTTTCACATGTGGCCTGATGTTGAAGGATCCTTGATCTTCATCATTAAAATAAAAAGCTGTGAGGACGTTTTGTTTGTTACATGGTCGGACGTGGAG
>NW_019499041.1:0-328 GCF_002814215.2 Seriola lalandi dorsalis | reverse complement strand
TGTGTGTGTGTGTGTGTGTGTGTGTGTGTGTGTGTGTGCGCAAGTCAGTGCTGGCTCACAGCCTCAAGAATGAGCTGAGGATACTAGAGCGATGGGAGTGCTGCATATAAAATTCATGGGCTGGTTGTGGACAAAATAATTAGGGAGAAAGCTCTCACAGACGTGCTTCCAGCTCTTCTAATGCAGCTAAACAGATTGTGTGTGTGTGTGTGTGTTTGCTCTTAGGTGCTCTGTGCAGATTTGTGTGTGTATATGTAGAGTTGACTGTGTTAGTGCTAATGCAGGTTCGTCTCGTGGATCAGAGGCATGTTGAAGTAAATAACTCAGT
>NW_019499040.1:0-328 GCF_002814215.2 Seriola lalandi dorsalis | reverse complement strand
AGATTCGGTGGGACGCCTGCTTGAGCTCACACTCATTCATTTCTGTTTGAACTGTTGTTTTCACTATCTTGCTCAGCTAGTAATAATAGGCAGGAATTAGGTTGCAGGGAGATTTTTCTTCTTCTTCTGTAAAGTGATGTATTGACGTAATGTATTGGCCTCCCACTGTTTGTATACTGTGCTTTTACACAAACACTGGAGAAGACCGAGATTATGCTCCCTGTGCTCACGATCCAAAGATATCACCACTGAAAGAGCAGAGCTGTGTGTGTGTGTGTGTGTGTGTGTGTGTGTGTGTGTGTGTGTGTGTGTGTGTGTGTGTGTGTGT
>NW_019499039.1:0-670 GCF_002814215.2 Seriola lalandi dorsalis | reverse complement strand
CTGGCACTGTATTACATGTCTTTCAACCTGGATGAAATTGGTATCTACAGATGTGGCAAAAAATCTCAAATTCAGTATCATTGTTTTCAAAGCCCTAAGATATTCACTGAATTTTTAAATTGAATTAATAAAAATTTCCAAAAAACGAGATTATGAGTTTTCCCCCATCTCGAGACCGAGACGATCATTTCTGTACAAGTCCCGTTGCTCTATGTGGTCCAGAAAAAAAGTCCGTGGTTAGAGATTTGCCTCTAATTAGGGTTAGGGTTAGGGTTAGGGTTAGGGTTAGGGTTAGGTTAACAGAGTTTTGCCACCTATCGTACCCCCTACCATAGTCGTTAAGGTCTGTAGCTTCTGATAGGAAGGTCGTAGAGACCTGAAACCAAGTTTTAGGGTTGGGGTTGGGGTTGGGGTTATGGGTTTGGGTTAAAATACTGTGCACTGGCCTACTGATCTGACAGAATGGATGGCTGAATGGAGAGAGAAGTGGTCTTTCCCATGGGGGATCAGGGTTCGATTCCCAGGCAGAGCACCGGACAGAGAGAAGAGAGGGACCTGCTGCAAGTAACTTTAACAAGGAGTAGCGGGCCCAGCAAATAAATAAAATAAATATAATAAAAAGATAATCGATGATTCCCCCTGCTTCGTCCGACGACTGGGCAGTTTGAAC
>NW_019499038.1:0-328 GCF_002814215.2 Seriola lalandi dorsalis | reverse complement strand
GGAGCAAATTAATGCAGTAGCTTCAGACAGAGACACCCAGAATTGAAAACCAATTTAATCAACCTTTGTCTATCTCTGTCATTTTTTCTCCTCTCTCTTTTCCATCAGCTGCCTCTTTTTTTTTCTTCCTCTCTCTCTCTCTCTCTCTCTCTCTCTCTTGCTCTTGGCTTTGAGATGGGGACGCTGTGGTGGGGAGGGGCAGGGGGGTTGTGTGGATAAGTGTGGACAGGACCCGTATAGCCGGGAAGAGCTCATCCTTAGCTCCGCTGCCTGGAATTCATTGCAGGATCATTTGTTAACTTCCTGCAACATTATGGTAATGCACTAC
>NW_019499036.1:0-328 GCF_002814215.2 Seriola lalandi dorsalis | reverse complement strand
GATTGATTGATTGATAATTACTAAGGCTGCTAGATGTTGCCTAAGAACAAAAATGACTGTGAATCTTTAAGGGGGCCACGACCCCTAGGTTGAGAACCACTGGACTAAACTATCGACCTGTATATAAATTAGTTGGTAAAATGCATCTTACACATTGATTTAAGTACGTTGAGCTGACAATACTTCTGCACAGATGAACCCAGAATATAATTCAGTGTTTTCACAGTGTACTTTTAAATGTGTGATTGAACAGCAGGATCACAGCCTGATATCAACACAGAGGAAATTGTACAATAAACAGAAATCAATCTTCATTCCTCAATGTTTG
>NW_019499035.1:0-328 GCF_002814215.2 Seriola lalandi dorsalis | reverse complement strand
ACACACACACACACACACACACACACACACAACTCTTACACAAACAGACATTATGTTGAGGTTTTAACTGAAAACTCACTGACATTAAACTGTATGTTTTCTCCAGTTTGTTCCTTTGTTTTGCTTCCTGCGCCTCGTATCTACTGACTGTACAGAGTGAGATCAGCACCACTCAGTGTGATCCACACACACACACACACACACACACACACGGGGGAGGAGGTTTAATCTCAATACTCTCATTAACACCCTGAGAAGTGTTGGTTTGGATCCCACACACACAGACACACACACACACACACACACACACACACACACACACACACAC
>NW_019499033.1:0-328 GCF_002814215.2 Seriola lalandi dorsalis | reverse complement strand
AGTTACAACAACAGCAGACTCTGATGAACAAGCTCATCTGTTGGTTCAAGACACACCGAGCGAGAGAGAGAGAGAAGCTAGCGCTAACTGCTAAGCTAAAGTAACTAGCTGAAATGAATAGCATGTAGTCAACCGCTGAATTTGTAAAAGTCACTAAAAGGAGCAGAGAGCTCTGGGTGCTGGAGCAGAACTAGTGTAAGTTTAAATGTACAGCAGGTAGTTAGACACTGATGAAGAAAAGAGCAACATTAACTGTGTTCAGACGGAGAAAAACACAACCAGTAACAGAAACTCCAGACACTGGAGACGAGACACTACACTGACGTCA
>NW_019499032.1:0-349 GCF_002814215.2 Seriola lalandi dorsalis | reverse complement strand
TGCCATACTATAGTTTGATGTTTTTTGGCATTTTTATGCCTCACTGTACTATGTTATTTGATGCCTGACAATACTATGACGTCTTTATGACCTTTTATGCCTTAATATACTATGATGTTTTTTTGACGTTTTATGCCATACTATACTATGACGTTTTTTGGCATTTTTATGCCTTACTGTACTATGTTAGTTGATGCCTGAAAATACTTTGACGTATTTATGACCTTTTATGCCTTAATATGCTACGATGTTTTTTTAACCTTTTATGCCATACTGTACTATGACGCTTTTTGACATTTTTATGCCTAATTATATTGTTTGGTCTCATGCCTTGTCATGTTATGATGTT
>NW_019499031.1:0-1150 GCF_002814215.2 Seriola lalandi dorsalis | reverse complement strand
AAAAACTTCCTGGAATCAGCAGCATCATCATTCGGCTGGATGTAATGGAGAGGCCAACCAAACCTGTGTGTAACCCTGAGGTTGTGGTTGAGATGGGTCAGACGGTGGTGCTCAGTTGCATTGGCAGTCAAGGTAGCCCCCCAATGTGGTACACATGGTCCAAGGAAAGCAGAGAAAAGATGCTCCCTGGTGACTTGTTTTTAACAATCACCGGAGAAGATGTATTGGGTCCCTATGTCTGTAATGCTGAAAACCTTGTGGGTTCTGAAACATGCACCGCAACACTCATACTGAAATCAGCAGTTAGTAATGTAGCAGTTTCAGCAGCAGTCACAGTCATTGTCCTCCTGATGATCATCACCATCTCAGCCATTGTATTCTTTTGTCGCAAAAGAAAAAATGTGGAGAACTTCGGAAGTGAGATCAGAGTAGATGAGCTGCCTCCCCACAAATGGCTACTGAAGAAGAGGCAGCAGGCTGTGCCTAAAAGGATTGTCCTGGAAAGAAATCAGGTAGGTAATATGATATGAACATTATACTTGAAATTACATGTGGAAGTCAGTATATGTGAATGTGGAAGTGTGTAGATATGAATGTGGAAGTCAGTATATGTGAATGTGGAAGTCAGGTCATCAGTATATGTACAGAAGGAATTGAGCAATTGTGAAAATGTGTTCAATAACGTTCATATTGAAAATCTCTCCAAAGGTGAAAGACAAGATGGACACCCTGGAGAAAAACAACAAAAGGAAGTCTGAAGTCTATGAAATTATGTGTGGAATATGTGAAGTGGAAAATGTCTATGAGACAATGACTGACATATCTGCCTCTGTGACTGGATGACAAATCAAGTGAAGTGAAATAATTGTTGAGCATGCACATGTTTGTTTGCAAACTCACAGGCTTCCTTGAAACATTTTGAGACCAATTTGTTTGTTTTTGTTTATTGAGAATACTTTTGTATTTCTACATTGAAATATAGGTTTATCTATTTCAAGGATTTTGTTGTTCAGTACATGGAATCTGGTTGATGTCTATGGTAACATTTGTTTTGGGTGAAAAACATTTCTAAGAGCAAGTAACATTTATTGTAACATTTTGGATGTAGCTGTTTTGTAACATTTTGGATCTTCATGGGTTGTGCCCTGAT
>NW_019499030.1:0-328 GCF_002814215.2 Seriola lalandi dorsalis | reverse complement strand
ATAAGATTGCTGCTGTTGAGCTGGTCTTTTAAGGCCTACAACACACACACACACACACACACACACACACACACACACACAACCACAGGAGCAGTGTCTGCCCCTGAATTACAGCACTGCCACACCTCCAGCTATCTGTAATCTCCCTCGGTAGACCACAGTGTGCAGGGTGAGGAAACTACAGAGAGAGGGGTGAAGAGGCAGTGAAAGGTGTCACTAAAATAACAAACTTTACAGGATTTAAAGGAAGAAAGAAAACAAATCAAAGAAAGCATACAATGGCTTGAAAAGGAGAAGAAACTGGACATATTTCTTTTCTTGTGGGAGT
>NW_019499029.1:0-400 GCF_002814215.2 Seriola lalandi dorsalis | reverse complement strand
ACATTTTTCTGCCATACTATACTATGGCGTTTTTTGCCAATTTTATGCCCTACTATACTATGGTGTTTTTTTTGACATTTTTCTGCCTTATTATACTAAAACATTTTTTGAAGTTGTTATGCTTTACTGTAGTATGGCGATTTTTGACTTTTTTATGCCTTACTATACTACAGCGTTTTTTGACATTTTTATGCCTTATCATATTATGGCGTTTTTTTTATGTTTTAATAACTCACTATGCCATGAAATTTAATGCGTTATTATACTATGAGTTTTTTTTATATTTTTATACCCAAATCTACAATAACGTTTTTGACATTTTTCTGCCATTTTTATACCTTACTATACTATGACATTTTTATGACATTATTATACCTTACTATACTATGACATTTTTATA
>NW_019499028.1:0-328 GCF_002814215.2 Seriola lalandi dorsalis | reverse complement strand
GTAGATGTAAAACATAAACATAGTTCAATAGTTGAGGGATTCATGACTCAACTGTTGTTTTGCTGGAAAATTCTCAGTATTGATGCAATTGTTAAACTCCACAGGTTTGGCTGCACACTTAACCCGGCCATGATTCTCCACATGGTCAATAATTGCAGCTCTTATCTCATCAGAGACCATCAGAGCTCTTGGTCTTCCTCTCCTTCCTCTTCCCCCTCCCCCTGCCACTCTTCTCTCTCCACCAACCTGTCCTCTTTGATCCATATTTCCAAAAAGAAACATTCAGAAGCCATCCCCTTTTATCTGCTTGCTGCAGTAATGAGGCCAA
>NW_019499027.1:0-328 GCF_002814215.2 Seriola lalandi dorsalis | reverse complement strand
CACACACACACACACACACACACACACACACACACACACACACACACACACACACACAGACAAGAGGGTTGCTGCCTCGGATGCTTCCTACCTTTTCTTTCCTAACAGGAAACCTCTGTTTTTCTTGCTTCCCACCTGTGTGGCGTGGGGACCAATCAGCTGTTTCCACACCAGGAAGTAGGGTCGTAGAGATGTCTGCTGGCTCCCTGAGGGGTCTGATATTTGTCATTAGAATATTTTATGACCATTATATTAAATAATACTTTATTACTTCAAATTTAACTTATTCAGCTCCTGTCCTGTGTCTTCATCTGTCAGTCAGTATCTT
>NW_019499026.1:0-328 GCF_002814215.2 Seriola lalandi dorsalis | reverse complement strand
AAATATAGCACAAAAAGAAAGAACATTCTAAGCTCAGGGGAGAAGAAGCTTCATTCCAGCACAGCATCACATCACAGGTTGCTTTAGTTTCAAAACACATGATCACAGATGACTGCCTCTTAGCATCGTGCTACCTTACCAGAGCCACAAGTCAGTTAGCGTTAGCATGCTTTCCATTTGACAAACTTGGCTCGACGGTTCATGTTGGGCAGTTGGAGTCGACACTAAATTGATGAGATGATTTGATTTAATTTGAAGGAAAATGAACATTATATTCCCATGGCACGCGGATTGGTCCAAAACGAGTATTTTGACATCCATGTTAGGA
>NW_019499025.1:0-352 GCF_002814215.2 Seriola lalandi dorsalis | reverse complement strand
CCACCACAGTTCCTCATCTTTCACTTGGGAACTCAAAATGAAACAAAGTCTGGACTGTCAGTTACAGTGAGTGCTGATAAAACCAGAATGGATCTGCAGATCTCCTCTGCTGCAGTGACTGACTCTGCTGTGTACTACTGTGCTGTGAAGCCCACAGTGACAGGAAACACCAAAACTCTGTACAAAAACCTTTGGAGCAAAGACAACACAATACTCCACAACATCCACTAGAGGGAGTCACACACTGTTACACTTCAATGGTTTCTTATGATCCAGTCTAGATTCTTTTCACTCATGAGACACAGATGTGATGAAGAGCTTTAGAGATGAAGATAATGTGACATATGAGTCT
>NW_019499024.1:0-456 GCF_002814215.2 Seriola lalandi dorsalis | reverse complement strand
CACAGTGAAATTCATTAATAGGGTGAAGGAGCGTTCTGATGTGAACGGTTGTGGAAAGCAGCTGCAGCAGCTTGTTTCAAGTTAGAGCCACATCACGCTCCTGACCGCCGGCTGTGGTCGGCTGAGCTCGACGACATCACGCTCCTGACCGCCGGCTGTGGTCGGCTGAGCTCGCCGACAGGAGGAAGCAGCTCAGTGGGAGCTGCTTCTTACACTGCGGCGTTAACGTCAGACATCCTCGTATCTGTCATGTTCTTTCAAAGGACGCGGCGCAGGTTAAAAATGTTCCCATGTCTGTGAATTAAGGCTGAAGTCGTCTCTCTGTGCGTCAGTGTCGTGTTTAATTGAGACGATCCGTGTTACTGTTGGATGATTTTGATCAGGGGCCTCCGGGTCGCCTCCAGCTCCTGCTCCGATTCAGAGCCGCAGAGACGATTCAGCCTTAAATCACCAGAA
>NW_019499023.1:0-328 GCF_002814215.2 Seriola lalandi dorsalis | reverse complement strand
AATGAGAAGCAATAATGCAGTGGAAATGCTCGGGTCAAGTCAAGTTATATAGGCATTTTGTGTATATTTGATCCTTTGTTTTCATTCAAGTTAAATATATATTTATATATAACGTATATATATATATTTGTTCTTATGTTTTTTATTTATAGTTATTTGTTTTTATAGTTATTTTATTTAATTCACAGTGAAGTTTACAGTTTCAGTCCACTGATGTCATTTTGGACAATAAAGTTTATTGTTAAACTGTAAAATATCCTCCTTTTATTACATATCTTTTTCACAATTGTTTATATATATATATATATATATATATATATATATATAT
>NW_019499022.1:0-336 GCF_002814215.2 Seriola lalandi dorsalis | reverse complement strand
CAGGAGAGCTCATCGGGGTGCAGTATCTGTTCCGGCAGACTGGTCAGGCGCTGCAGGATATGCACCCTGATTCAGAGGAGACGGCTCAGCTCATCGAGCAGCATGATGTGGAGGACAAAATAGAGGAAGATGAGGGATTCTCTGATATCTCAGATGATCCCACAGTGCTGGAGGTCCCTCATGCTCAATCCTCTCTAACTCAAGGTGGCCATATGGATATCTTTCTGAGGTGGCCTCCAGCGTCTCCTCCACAGCTCCCGGTCCATCCACCCTGGCTCCTGGCACATCCACCCTGGCTTCCAGCACTCTGCCCTGTACTTCATCTTCTGTAGCTGG
>NW_019499021.1:0-1066 GCF_002814215.2 Seriola lalandi dorsalis | reverse complement strand
GTAAAAAAAGTCATAGTATAGTAAGGCATAAAAACCTCATAGTATAGTAAGGCAAAAAGTGTCAAAAAACGTCATAGTGTAGTAAGGCAAAAAGTGTCAAAAAACGTCACAGTATAGTAAGGCATAAAAACATCATAGTAAAATAGTAGTAATAATAGTAAGGCAAATAATGTCAAAAAACATCATTGTATAGGAAGGCATAAAAACGTCAAAAAGCGTCATAGTATAGTAAGGCATAAAAACATCAGGTATAAAAACGTCAAGAAACTTTATAGAATAGTAAGGCATAAAAACGTCAAAAAACGTCATAGTATAGTAAGGCATAAAAACCTCATAGTATAGTAAGGCATAGAAACGTCATAGTATAGTAAGGCATAAAAAAGTCAAAAAACGTCATAGTATAGTAAGGCATAGAAACGTCATAGTATAGTAAGGCATAAAAAAGTCAAAAAACGTCATAGTATAGTAAGGCATAAAAACGTCATAGTATGATAAGGCAAATAGTGTCAAAAAACGTCATCGTATAGTAAGGCATAAAAATGTCAAAAAACGTCATAGTATAGTAAGGCAAATAATGTCAAAAAACATCATCGTATAGTAAGGCATAAAAACATCAAAAAACGTCAGAATAGTAAGGCATAAAAACGTCAAAAAACGCCATAGTATAGGAAGGCATAAAAACGTCGTAGTATAGTAAGGCAAAAAGTGTCAAAAAACGTCATAGTGTAGTAAGGCAAAAAGTGTCAAAAAACGTCACAGTATAGTAAGGCATAAAAATGTAAAAAAAAAAGTCATAGTATAGTAAGGCAAAAAGTGTCAAACAACGTCATCGTATAGTAAGGCATAAAAACGTCAAGAAACGTCATACTATAGTAAGGCATAAAAACCTCATAGTATAGTAAGGCAAAAAGTGTCAAAAAACGTCATAGTATAGTAAGGCATAAAAACAACAAAAAACATCATTGTATAGTGAGGCAAAAAGTATCAAAAAACGTCATAGAATAGTAAGGCATAAAAACGTCAAAAAACGCCATAGCATAGCAAGGCATAAAAACCTCATAGTATA
>NW_019499020.1:0-430 GCF_002814215.2 Seriola lalandi dorsalis | reverse complement strand
TATTTAGTTTTTATGTGTTTTGTCTGTTTTAGTGCAGAAATATTGTTTTTCATCTGCAGAGCAAAGAAAGGACGAACTACAGCTGAGTCTCATCCACAGCTCTTCATCTATTAATGTCTGCAGCATTAAACTGATCCACATACTAATGTAGACATGTTTTTACTGAATTACAGCACTGCTTATAACACTTTTTCACAATAAAAGCATCCTGTTGGCTGTCAGCTGTAAAGTGTTAAAGCTCCTCCAGTGTAAAGGGCTGTGTCCATGTGTAGTGTGATTATAGATTATAGATCAGCTCTAGCTTCTATATTAATACTGTGAAAGTATCAAAGCCTCAGTCCACAGAGAAATGCACACAGCCTGTATTCAGAAACTGAGCCTTAAAACCAGCCGTCAGGACTTCTGGAACTTTGTGATGTCACAACAAAGC
>NW_019499019.1:0-329 GCF_002814215.2 Seriola lalandi dorsalis | reverse complement strand
TGTGTGTGTGTGTGTGTGTGTGTGTGTGTGTGTGTGTGTGTCATGTGTGTCATGTGTGTGTGTGTGTGTGTCTCGTGTGAGTGTGTGTACCTCAAGCCCAGCTCAGTGTTGTTGGGCATGGCGTATCTCAGTCTCTCCAGCACCAGTGCATGCTGGGACTGTGGCAGGCAGCTCAGGTAGAAAGACACCACCTGAGGATCCAGTGAACAGAGACAAAGGTCGACAGTGACCAGGTGCTCATGAGCAAGGCAGCGTCCTGACAGTGTGGGAGTACAACGCTTTGACCAACAGATTTAAACTAAAGGAAATGTGTTCACATGGTCGTGGTG
>NW_019499018.1:0-329 GCF_002814215.2 Seriola lalandi dorsalis | reverse complement strand
TGACCCATCTTTAACAAACCTGAACTGACCCGAAGAAAACATCTCCTTCCTTCCAGCAGCAGCAGCAGCAGCAGCATCTATTCTCTCCAAATGTGGGTTCACACAGGTCCATGAAAACAAAAACATCATCAGCTCACCTGCATGATAATAATGTGGAAACCAGAAAAGTAAAATGTATCAGCTTGATGCACGGAAAACTAAACGCAAAATTGTCCTCGTTGCATCCATCCCTTAAAAAAGTGAAGAAAAGTGGGGAAAAAAAAACAAAGTCATGCGTCCAACAACTGTGCAGCCAGAGGTGTTGTGAGGCTCTGGATGTTTCCACTCTG
>NW_019499017.1:0-329 GCF_002814215.2 Seriola lalandi dorsalis | reverse complement strand
AGATTCATCAGACCAGGCTGCATTTTTTCAGTCTTCAACTGTCCAGTGTTGGTGAGCGTGTGTCCACTGCAGCCTAACAAACACTGGATGTTTTTTGTTTTACACTATGTAAACTTTACAGACTGTTGTGCATGAAAATCCGAAAAGATTATCAGTTCAGCGGGTCTGAACAACAACTGAACCTCGCCACCATGTCTGCATGCATGTATGCCACATGATTAGCTGATTATATATTTGCAATAACAAGCAGGTGTACAGGTGTACCTAATAAAGTGGCCACTAAGTGTATAACACACATTGAAATACATAAAAGTCATAACAACATCTCA
>NW_019499016.1:0-329 GCF_002814215.2 Seriola lalandi dorsalis | reverse complement strand
GCACACGGGGCAGTTGTGATTAAAGGAGTCGGGGTCTGATTGTAGCAGCTTGTGGACACCACCAGACTTTTGCATCTTTTAAACTCAGCTACAGTCATTTCCTGCTTTCTTTCCACTTCTGTATGAGAAGATTATTGATTTGTAGTGAAATGAAAATAGCAAAACAGCAGAACAAAATGAATCAGTGAGATTAGTTAAAACCATCCTCAGCAGATGTCGTTATCTGCTCTACATCAGCTCGTGACCCTTCATATATATCCCATGATCCCTTGTGGGGGTCAAGACCCCCATGTTGGGAACCATTGCCTTATGAAACTCAGAAAATAGCC
>NW_019499015.1:0-329 GCF_002814215.2 Seriola lalandi dorsalis | reverse complement strand
TACAATACTATGATGGTTTTTGACATTTTTTTGCCTTATTATACTATGACTTTTTTTTACCTTACTATACTGATTTTTTTTGCCTTATTATACTGTGACGGTTTTTGACCTTTTTTTTTGCCTTGATATACTATGACTTTTTTTTGCCTTACTATACTGACTTTTTTTTGCCTCACTATACTATGACGTTTCTTGGCATTTTTTTTGCCTTACTATACTATGAGGTTTTTTCACATTTTCATGCCTTACTATACTGTGACGTTTTTTGACATTTTTTTGCCTTACTATACCATGACGATTTTTCACATTTTTTGCCTTACTATACTATG
>NW_019499014.1:0-329 GCF_002814215.2 Seriola lalandi dorsalis | reverse complement strand
TTACAGCATTCAGACGATTCATTGTGTTTTATTTGGTCACCTGTGGGGTCATTTCAGTTCCAATATACTATTACTACTAGGTAAAATTTTAACATTTCTTTCATTCACCCCACCGCAACCCACCTAGCTGCACTTCCTACAGTGATCATCACTGAATTCACCAAACATGTATTTATCTTCCAACCTTATCTTAACAAAATGCAGCCAAGTAAAACAAGAAGTCTGTGCCTTGTGAAGGCTTAAAGGTTGAAAAGAATTAAAAAAAAGACTGCTTAGGGTATTCTGTACAGCACCTTTGTGTGAAATAAAGCTCCCTCATCAGCAACGGC
>NW_019499013.1:0-329 GCF_002814215.2 Seriola lalandi dorsalis | reverse complement strand
AAAAATTTTTTTTTTTTTTTTTTTTTTTAAAAGACTAAAGTGAAGAAGTGAGTCTAACAGGGCAGCAGCTAACACCTGCTCTATGAATCTTTAAAACACCTCTTTTGTCTAACTAATGCTCTAAAACCCAAATATATTCACTTCAGTGTCACCATAAGTTCAAGAGAAGCAGTAAATCTTCACTATGAGATGCTACAGTCGACATTTCTGCTTGTAAAATGACGTAGAGTAACGTGGCAGAGCAGCCAAAATATGAAGAGTTTAGCTGTTTTTATCCTACTTCTGTTTTGTCTCTGTAGGAGCAGCTCTCACTTTAACAATATGTTTCA
>NW_019499012.1:0-647 GCF_002814215.2 Seriola lalandi dorsalis | reverse complement strand
TTTTATGCCTTGCTATACTATGCCGTTTTTACGACTTTTTATGCCTTACTATACTATGACATTTTTATGAGTTTTTATGCATTACTATACTATGACTTTTTATGCCTTACTATACAATTACATTTTTATGACTTTTTATGCCTTACTGTACTATGCCGTTTTTATGACCTTTTATGCCTTACTATACTATGCCGTTTTTATGACTTTTTATGCCTTATCATACTATGACTTTTTATGCCTTACTATACCATAACAATTTTATGACTTTTTATGCCTTATCATACTATGACTTTTTATGCCTTACTATACCATAACAATTTTATGACTTTATATGCCTTACTAAATTATGCCGTTTTTATTACTTTTTACGCCATACTATACTATGACTTTTCATGCCTTACTATACTATGACTTCTTATGACTTTTTATGAATTATTATACTATGACTTTTTATGCCTTACTATACAATTACATTTTTATGACTTTTTATGCCTTACTATACTATGCCCTTTCTATGACTTTTTATGCCTTACTATACTATGACATTTTTATGACTTTTTATGCCTTATTATACTATGACTTTTTATGCCTTACTATACCATAACAATTTTATGACTTTTTATGCCTTACTATACTATGACATTTTT
>NW_019499011.1:0-329 GCF_002814215.2 Seriola lalandi dorsalis | reverse complement strand
GGGTTTTTTATTGTTTTTGAGTTGTTGTTGCTGTATCTTGAGAGAGTGAGCAGAAAAAAACAAAAATGTGTTTTTCATATGGGACTATTTCCACTTCAGGATGTCCATGAGATCTTGGAACCTTATTATTTGCCCTTACTTCTGGTTTGTGTGGTTGTAGTATCAGGAACAAGCATGAAGGTGAGCGCATGCTTTACTGTGTAATTCTGTAATTCCTCTTTGTTGGCATCCCGTGAAGATGGCATGCCCACCTGCCAATTATTTGCACACAGTTTTCGTAGTGGTTTTGCTTACACATTCATTTCAGCCCCGCAAGAATTTCCTTCCTC
>NW_019499010.1:0-329 GCF_002814215.2 Seriola lalandi dorsalis | reverse complement strand
GAAGCTTTGCTTTGTTGATGGTTTTTATGGAGCATGTCTGGTATGAATTTTAACAGTAGCAGCACGGTATAGAAATCACACAATACATTGAAGTTTTTCCTGAATTTGTAATTAATCACAAGACTTTCTATTTTGAACAGCTGGTCTGTCCTTTCATCAGAGGAAGCTGAACAGGAAGTGGTTTTCTGGCATCATCATCATCATCATCATCATCATCATCACAGCTCATTTGAAAACTAAGGATGTCCATGCAGTCTCCTTTGTCCATACATGAGGTTCTCCTTCTGTGGGCACCAGTCATTCAGTTTTCAGTGTGGATTCCTTTGAAT
>NW_019499009.1:0-329 GCF_002814215.2 Seriola lalandi dorsalis | reverse complement strand
GCCATCGGTGGAAGTCCAGACCTGTGGTCCCCAAGATGGCTGACCTACCAGCCGCTCGCCTTCGCCTCTTCAAACCAGCCTTCTACTCCACGGGTATGGACTGCTTTGGGCCGTTCCAGGTGAAGGTAGGCGATCGACTTGAAAAGAGGTGGGGGATAATCTTTAAGTGCCTCACCACGCAGGCCGTGCACTTAGATCTCCTCACCAACATTGATGCCGACTCCTTTTTGATGGCTCTGAGGAGGTTTATTGCCCGCCGAGGGACCCCAGCAGAGTTGTTCTCAGATCAAGGAACGAACTTCAGAGGAGGCGAGAAGGAGCTACGAGAG
>NW_019499008.1:0-434 GCF_002814215.2 Seriola lalandi dorsalis | reverse complement strand
AAAATGTTTTTTTTGCCTAAATCACCCCCTCATGATGCTGGCCACCTCTGGTAAAATCGCCTGAATCCTCAGTTGAGGGGAACATGCAATTCTACCCCCGGTTGTATAATGGCCTATGTCAAAAGTGTGACTCTTTTGTTGAGTTTTTTGTGTTTCCTGAAAAACCTGAAAAAATGACTTAGGCCATTATTTTAAGAGGGTGTCGATGTGTTTCATTGCTGTCCAGTCACTTTAGCATTCATCGTATGACGACAGTCCTGAAGTTTTACCTCTAATCGTTCCGTCTTCTTGGACGAGGCTTTGAGCAGTTCCAGGCTGCGCTTCATCTGGCTCCTCTCACTCTCCAGCTCCCTGTTCTCAGCTTCCAGCTGGGCAGCCTTCGCCCCGGCCGACCGGAGGCTCTCAGCCGAGCGCCGAATCTCCAGGTTCTCCTG
>NW_019499007.1:0-329 GCF_002814215.2 Seriola lalandi dorsalis | reverse complement strand
TTTTTATGCCTTACTATACTATGACCTTTTTTTAAAAAATATTTTTATGCCTTACTATACTATGTTTTTTTTTAAATATTTTTATGCCTTACTATAATATGACATTTTTGACATTTTATGCCTTACTATACTGTGACCTTTTTTAAAAAAATATTTTTATGCATTACTATACTATGACATTTTTGACATTTTTATGCCTTACTATACTATAACATTTTTTAAATATTTTTTCACCTTACTATACTATGACATTATTTTATATTTTTATGCCTTACTATACTGTGACGTTTTTGACATTTTTATGCCTTACTATACTATGACATTTTTGA
>NW_019499006.1:0-328 GCF_002814215.2 Seriola lalandi dorsalis | reverse complement strand
TCTATTCTTTTCTATTCTATTGTCTCGACTGTCTCTGTTTTGTTCTCAGTGAACTCTGTCTCATTCACCCCCCGACCAGAGCGAGAGAGAGAGAGCGAGAGACATGCAGATTCCTGTGTGTAACAGTAAGAGAGAGAGAGAGAGAGAGAGAGAGAGAGAGAGAGAGAGAGAGACTTGGAGAAAGGCATGTGGATTCCTGTGTGTTTGCTTGAGCGAGAGACATAGACACAGACTGGGAGAGAGAGAGAGAGAGAGAGGCTCTGGGTTGCGTTGAATGTTTGGAATGTTGAGGCTTTTGGCTCCGGTTTGTTCTGATGTGGGAGGGAGG
>NW_019499005.1:0-329 GCF_002814215.2 Seriola lalandi dorsalis | reverse complement strand
ACAGTCCCTCTGTCCAACAGTCCCTCTGTCCAACAGTCCCTCTGTCCCACAGTCCCTCTGTCCCACAGTCCCTCTGTCCAACAGTCCCACTGTCCAACAGTCCCTCTGTCCCACAGTCCCTCTGTCCCACAGTCCCTCTGTCCAACAGTCCCTCTGTCCAACAGTCCCACTGTCCAACAGTCCCTCTGTCCAACAGTCCCTCTGTCCAACAGTCCCTCTGTCCCACAGTCCCTCTGTCCCACAGTCCCTCTGTCCAACAGTCCCTCTGTCCAACAGTCCCACTGTCCAACAGTCCCTCTGTCCAACAGTCCCTCTGTCCAACAGTCCCT
>NW_019499004.1:0-558 GCF_002814215.2 Seriola lalandi dorsalis | reverse complement strand
TCAAGTCTTCACATTATAAACTCTGTAGGCGAATTAAAAGAAGATGTTTCAAGTGGAAGCACCATATAGAAACAATGGTATAATCCAAGCATTCACTGGATTAGGCTCAATCCATGTAACCACTTTCTTGTGAACTGACTCTTCGTAATGTTACACACTGTGATCTGTCTAGAGCGCTCACCATCAAGTTTGTAATTGTAGTTGTCTGTGACGTGAGTCAAACCCCATTTAATTTCATGGATATGAATCTTTGGATCAAACTATGCTGAAGTTTGCACCCTGACTGCATTCCCTCTGTTTTTGCAGAGAGTGTGCTTAATGCCGTTCTCAAATGTGATAAATTGTGCGTTTGGAAAGTTCCCTATCCTCACTGGTTTGCTGGTAGTGTTATCCCACGTTAACAAGTTTGTAACTTAAATTTTGAGTCCTTATACGTGTGGTTAACTGCTTATTTATGTGTAAAGTTGAGGTTTGGACTACAGAGCCGTTTTACCTCAAGATAAGAAGCTTTGTGAAGCCTGGGTAGCTCAGTCGGTAGAGCATCAGACTTTTAATCTG
>NW_019499003.1:0-329 GCF_002814215.2 Seriola lalandi dorsalis | reverse complement strand
TCTGCTACCGCTAATGAGCCCATTCACTCTGTAGCCCAATCTACTGAACACCACACACACACACACACACACACATCCACGGGGACGCTGCGACTGGAGATGCTGCGAGCGATCCACTGGCTATATCCCCCATGGAAAGCAACGCGCACACACACATTCACACACACTCTCTCTCACCCACACTCCATAGAGACACACACATATTTATTTATTTATTTTTTTAAATCCTTGCACTGACAACCTCACCCACATACAAATCGTTATTCTGCTGCCACACACACACACACACACACACACACACACACACACACACACACACACATACAACC
>NW_019499002.1:0-329 GCF_002814215.2 Seriola lalandi dorsalis | reverse complement strand
TTTTTTGTTTGTTTTATTTTTCCTCGCGCAAAACTAGATATGGATCAACAAAGGGGCTGATGTTTCTTGACTGTATTGTGTTATGTGGACATCAGACAGGCAGTGTGTGTGTGTGTGTGTGTGTGTGTGTGTGTGTGTGTATGAAGGGACGTGACAAAAGAAGACAGAGATGACTCTGGGACAGGAACCCCTGGAGAGAGGGGAGAGCTGGGTAGCTGTGGCGTGATCTAAACGGACAGAGATGGAGATATGTTGGGGGACTTTAGGAGAGGAAGGAAGAGACAAAAGGAAGCAGAGAATGAAAATCTTTACCTCCGTGAGCTCCACTG
>NW_019499001.1:0-584 GCF_002814215.2 Seriola lalandi dorsalis | reverse complement strand
TTTTTTTTGCATTTTTATGTCTCATTATACTATGAAGTTTTTTGGCATTTTTATGCCTTATTATACTATGACATTTTTTGACATTTTTAAGCCTTACTATACTATTACGTTTTATGCCTTACTATACTATGACGTTTTTTTGGCATTTTTATGCCTTACTATACTATTACGTTTTTTTGCATTTTTAAGCCTCATTATACTCTGACGTTTTATGCCATACTATACTATGACGTTTTTTTTGCATTTTTATGTCTTATTATACCATGACGTTTTATGCCTCATTATACTATGAAGTTTTTTGGCATTTTTATGCCTTATTATACTATGACATTTTTTTACATTTTTAAGCCTTACTATACTATGACGTTTTTTTTGCATTTTTATGCCTTACTATACTATGACGTTTTTTGGCATTTTTAAGCGTTACTATACTATGACGTTTTTTTGGCATTTTTATGCCTTACTATACTATTACGTTTTATGCCTTACTATACTATGACGTTTTTTTTGCATTTTTATGTCTTATTATACCATGACGTTTTATGCCTCATTATACTATGAAGTTTTTTGGCATTTTTATGCCT
>NW_019499000.1:0-329 GCF_002814215.2 Seriola lalandi dorsalis | reverse complement strand
AAATACACACTAGGGGAGCAGCTAACGAGACACAGGTGCAACTAATTGGGGCGGGGCTGGCAATCACAAAAGGTGGGAAAACACACCGGGGCAGGAGGCAAAACAACCGACAGACACACCAGGAAAAGTAATTACAGGAAACAACAGAGTCCAGAAAGTGACGCAAAGGGCAGAAAGTGACAGACTTATTACAGCCCTCATTTTCCCTGGAATGAGAAGAGAAGAGAACATTATTGTTTATGATTATTATTAGTGCACTTACTGTGTGTGTGTGTGTGTGTGTGTGTGTGTGTGTGTGTGTGTGTGTGTGTGTTGGTGTGTGTGTGTGT
>NW_019498999.1:0-329 GCF_002814215.2 Seriola lalandi dorsalis | reverse complement strand
CCTGCTCGTTTCTACTTTTTCTAACTCACTGTGCAGCTGCAAAGCTCAGCAGTGGAACCGACCCCTTACCTGCGTTTATCTTTAATCAATCCCGACCCAACGCGGTCAGACACGTTAATATAAGACTCATGACTTGACCAGATGTCTAAAAATCACATATGCTCCGAGATGCTGCTGGGCAGTAAAAAAAAACAACAAGAAGAAAAAAAAAAAAAACTGTAGGGGTGCACAACAAGGGACTAAAAGAATTTGAAATAAAAAAATAAATGTATGGAAACAACAAGCAGATTGTACATGCAGACGCGCCGACAGGTCTTCAGTAAATTAGT
>NW_019498998.1:0-329 GCF_002814215.2 Seriola lalandi dorsalis | reverse complement strand
CTGCAGCACTACATGTACTGAAACAGTCACTGCCTCCACCTTCTGTCTGCACAGGAGAAATGTGTGGGGATAATTCTAGTTCATGCTTGTGAACTCACAAGACCTCCCTAGTCTTCTGACGGATGAATGAGAGTAAGGACTGTTAGTGCTAAAGGAATTTAAACTGAAGAATAATTGTGCTTTTGCACTGAAATTACACCAACAGGTTAATATTTGTAGTTCATTTAGTGCTTCTCTAAAATGTATGCAAATCAGTCTCAGACAAACATCACTGTTGAACTACAGTATCAGGGGTTAATGGAAAGAGTGTTGTTTTCTATTATGACTAC
>NW_019498997.1:0-329 GCF_002814215.2 Seriola lalandi dorsalis | reverse complement strand
GGGGGGTGGTATCTTCAAAGCCCATTTAATAGCCTTTTTTTTTTTTTTTACCACCACCAGAGTCCTTAGGGTTCATTCATAAGGAACCCAAGACTAGTTCCTCTCTAGGAAAGATTTTTATGCAAGTATTTAGTCATGTTATAGGTCAGAAACTGAGGCTGCAGCAAAATGTGTCCCATCCCAGGTAACTTACATCCCATAGATTTCAGCAGTGCTCTCACATTAATGATTAGGTGCTGTGATCCTTAGAAAAAGTGCCTCAGTTTTTTGTTGTCTAAACAAAATGTTTGTAAAGCTAGCAGCATGGCTTTAGGGATGGCGATGTCCAT
>NW_019498996.1:0-329 GCF_002814215.2 Seriola lalandi dorsalis | reverse complement strand
ACTGACATAATGACATCAGTGTTTCTCAAGGTTCATGAGCATGAAGCCAAAAACCTCCGAACCCCAGGAACCCCGACACAAACCGGGCCTGGCAAAGTATCAATACAGGATATCATTTTGGTATTGACATGTAGATATCATATAAACACTGAGACATGTGTCCAGCCAGAGGCACGAGGAGCTGTCTCCTCCAGAATAAAAGCTAGAACAGGATCATAAAGTCCTCCACAGCAGCTGATCCGGTCTGCAGCAGACCCATGTGTCGGGAGCTGCACACTGGCAGCTGACACCGTCACTAACTACACCTGCGTGCGTGCGTGCGTGCGTGC
>NW_019498995.1:0-329 GCF_002814215.2 Seriola lalandi dorsalis | reverse complement strand
AGCTGAATATTCCATTTAATGACTGCAGAGGACAGTCGTACGATAATGGTGCTAACATGAAGGGGAGAAGGGGCAAAAACATCACTGACTAATTATAGAGACGCTTGCTGCAGTTCAGGCGTCTGCTAAAGACGTGTGAGGAAATGAATGTGGAGGCTGTGCTGAAAGAGAAAAGACTAAGAAGCCTATTGTAGATGTCATGAAGAGGCTACAAACTGCATTTTTAATATGATTGTTGACACCATCATTGAATACTGAAAGGATGGGTTTGAAACACTGGGTTAACTGCGAGCCAGGTTTGGAGTGCTGCTCAACTTCTTCAAATTGTA
>NW_019498994.1:0-329 GCF_002814215.2 Seriola lalandi dorsalis | reverse complement strand
AAAAGGTAAAAGGTGTGTATGTATATATGAGCACAGACATGTATATAGGAACATACTGCAAGCGTGGTGTGTGTATATTCTGGGCCTGAATAAAGAGAGACGTCATCTGGCTTTGAAAAATAGCCAGGTTGGGGAATATGACTAGCTCAGCCTTTTAGAAGAGTGGAGAGAGCGAGACAGAGAGAGAGAGAGAGAGAGAGAGAGAGAGAGAGAGAGAGAGACTAAAGTTACAAGTTCAGTTGTATATAAAAGACACATTCCAAAGCGTGACAAATTATTGATTTGTGTACTTATATATTGTGCTATTGACTGTTATTGACTTACAACAT
>NW_019498993.1:0-329 GCF_002814215.2 Seriola lalandi dorsalis | reverse complement strand
CAGATATTAGCTTTACACACGTATTAGTTCAAACATTCTGAAAAGGAAATATATTGCTTAGAAACACTTATACAATTTCTTTTGCAGAAGCCTTTTAATTATATATATTTAAAATGTAAAGGTGGTTGTGAGTGTTCCTCTGCGGTACCTCTCCATCTGCTTGTGGTGCTTCTCCTCCCGGGCCTGAGCCTTCATCTGCTGCACCTCAATGGTGTCGGGCTTTCTCCTCCTCATGTACAACTCGTGGTTGCCCATACACAATGCCAAGATACGCTTGTTGATGCGCAGACGTGGGGCATAAAACACAAAGTCCTACAAAGGGAAAGGTA
>NW_019498992.1:0-329 GCF_002814215.2 Seriola lalandi dorsalis | reverse complement strand
AAGTTTTAATAAATAGTGTTTATCAAACTACTTTATTGCACTTTGACTGTAACTTGGCACTGTATATGCAAAAACAATACATCGCAACAACATAACAGCCAATCAAACGTCATGAATATGAGAACAAACCCAAGGTAAATATCCATAAATGCAAATAAAATGAGGAATGAAAAGCAAATGGGAACAGGAAGTGTCATGGTTCCTTCTCCACAGCACATTTCAGTCATTTCATGTTTGCAGATGCTAAAGACAAGGTCATTGAAGAGGCAAAGATGCATCCTTTGTGTGTGTGTGTGTGTGTGTGTGTGTGTGTGTGTGTGTGTGTGTGT
>NW_019498991.1:0-329 GCF_002814215.2 Seriola lalandi dorsalis | reverse complement strand
TCTCCATGGGCCAGCAGATGTTTTTCATCAGTCACTTCATTTCCCCTTCATTAATCATTTTCATAAATCTCAAGGCCACTGATTAGACTAACAAGCTTAGTGGACACACACACGCACACACTCTTGCACAGCGATCTTTGTGGGGTCCCATCACTGATATAATGCATTCCCTAACCCTGACCCTAACCTCAACCATCACTACTGAAACTAACCCGAAAACCAAGTCTTAACCATCAAACAGCCATTTAAACGAGTAGGGTCCAGCACCACTAACAAACAAACACACACACACACACACACACACACACACACACACACACACACACACA
>NW_019498990.1:0-329 GCF_002814215.2 Seriola lalandi dorsalis | reverse complement strand
GAGAGAGAGAGAGAGAGAGAGAGTGTGAGAGAGAGAGAGAGAGAGAGAGAGAGTGAGAGAGAGAGAGAGCAGTCCTGGTTTGTCGAGGCGCCCCCCACAGAGAGGCTGCTGCTCACCTTCAGCCTCGATACAGGAATAACTTTACTCAAAGTGGAAGAGATGAGACTTCCTGCCCCTGAACGGCGCACACGACCGAACAGCGTCTTCAAGACGTTGACGACCCACGACGTCGTCCACGAAGACTGAACCGAAATGAGACGGTCTGGTCATCAGCTGTTCCCGCCCTTTCCCAGCTCCTGTCCCCTAGCAACCATGACAACACGTAACTT
>NW_019498989.1:0-329 GCF_002814215.2 Seriola lalandi dorsalis | reverse complement strand
CAATTGCCAGGTTTGTCACAGCAATGCATCTGGGTCCTTATTCAGTGTCCTGCAGAGACTCTGCATATGTGTAATATAAGAGTGTGAAATTTTCTGTGAATGTGTGTATGTGTGTAGGTTTGTGAGAAAAGGATAAGCTAGTGGCATGTCCTTGTTCTTTTAGTGTGTGTGTGTGTGTGTGTGTGTGTGTGTGCGCGCGGGTGCGTGTGTGTACCTGTAAATCAATATCAATTCGTGTGTATGTGTACCTCCGGAAGCATCTTGTATGTGTGCACCAATTATGTGGTGTGTGTGTGTGTGTGTGTGTGTGTGTGTGTGTGTGTGTGTGT
>NW_019498988.1:0-329 GCF_002814215.2 Seriola lalandi dorsalis | reverse complement strand
AAAGGCCTTTTACAGTTTTGCTTTGGTCCAGTGGCTGTAGCTCTGGGGTTCCTCTTGTCAATGTGTCCTCGAGCTGGACATTCAGTCTTTCTTGATTGTCCCTAAGGTGGAGCTTAAAAAGACAAAAAGAACACAAACCAAAACAGAACAGTCACACAATTCACATCAAACAATCCCATTGACATAAGTATTCAGACACTTGGCTCTGACTCTTGAAGTTTAGCTCAGGTTCCTCCATTTCTCTGGATCATCTCTGAGATGTTTCTCCACCTTGGCTGGAGTCCACCTGTGGTAAACTCAGCTGATTGGACATGATGTGTAAAGACACA
>NW_019498987.1:0-329 GCF_002814215.2 Seriola lalandi dorsalis | reverse complement strand
ACACACACACACACACACACACACACACACACACACACACACACACACTCACACTCACACACACTCTCTGCTTTCCGTTACATAACCAGAACCTCATTATCACACACTTGGTTTTAAAGCCAGGGGTCCCTCTTTCCCAGCAGCACTGTCACTCACAGTCTAGAATGCAACACACATGTGTGTGTGTGTGTGTGTGTGTGTGTGTGTGTGTGTGTTTGTCTGTTTGCCTTTCTTCCTGGAAGGGAGACACAGATGAACAGTGGCAGATAAATGTCCTCTTTCTTACTCTCTCACCCTGTTGTATTTCAGTGACCTGGATTTCCTAATGT
>NW_019498986.1:0-329 GCF_002814215.2 Seriola lalandi dorsalis | reverse complement strand
ATAGCAAACTCTCTCAGTATGTCGTAATGCAGAGAGGCTAAAATGTAGCATTTTATCTAGTAAAAGCAATTAGCTGTGGGAGCATGAGTAGGTGTTTGCATTGAGCTTCAAACAGCAGGTTTACTGCAGTGCAGGGCCAGCACACAGTCAGTCTCACCTCTCTGTCTGTCTGTCATCTCTCCCTCTCTCTCTCTCTCTCTCTCTCTCTGCTCGTCATTATCTCACTCTTTGATTTTTTTTTCTCACTTCCTTACTCATGCTTTCTCTCTCTCTTTAACATCATTGCTTTTCCCCAGAAATAATTATACACCATGAGAGGTCTGCTCTGT
>NW_019498985.1:0-329 GCF_002814215.2 Seriola lalandi dorsalis | reverse complement strand
GGACCTTTCCTTGGATGATTCTTAAGGTGGTAACAAGCTGATTTAAGTTGTGTTACTGTTAAAAGGTCTGCTGATTTTACTACACTGCATTAGCTGTATTATGTTTATGTACCTGTAGAAGCTGCTGATAAAGAGTTTCCTAGCAGGGACTCAGCACCACTGTTCTCAGATCAGACCAGTCGCACATTAACGAGAGCGGCCACTGTAAAGAGTCTTATCAGTGCCGACACAAAGGATATCATTTGTTTCAGCACCTTGCCTGGAGCAATGCACGCACACACACACACACACACACACACACACACACACACACACACACACACACACAC
>NW_019498984.1:0-329 GCF_002814215.2 Seriola lalandi dorsalis | reverse complement strand
GGTGGAGGAGAGAGATGGAGTATCAGAAGTGATCAGACCCAATGGCTCAATGGCTGCACTGTGCTAGAAGTATTAGAGCAGCAGAGAATGAGGATACATTACAGGAGGTGTAGACACATATGCAGGCTGCAGACTTTATGTGGCTGCAGGACTTGCTAACCGGAGTTTATCAGGTGGCTAAGGAGAAAGCTCCTGTCTTAAATCCCTGTTTTTCTGCTTGTCACCAGGAAGATTGAAGAAAAGGTTTTCTATGTGTATGCGCGTTCATGTGTTAGTGTGTGTGTGTGTGTGTGTGTGTGTGTGTGTGTGTGTGTGTGTGTGTGTGTGTG
>NW_019498983.1:0-391 GCF_002814215.2 Seriola lalandi dorsalis | reverse complement strand
AGTATAGTAAGGCATAAAAAAGTCATATCATAGTAAGGCATAAAAACATCATAGTATAGTAAGACATAAAAATGTATAGTATAGTAAAGCATAAAAAGTCATAGTATAGTAATGCATAAAAAGTCATAGTACAGTATGGCAAAAAAAAGTCATAGTATAGTAAGGCATAAAGTCATGTATAAAAAAGGCATAAAAATGTCATAGTATCATAAGGCATAAAAAGTTATAGTGTAGTAATGCATAAAAAAGTCATATTATAATAAGGCAAAAAAAGTAATATTATAGTAAGGCATAAAAACTTCATAGTATAATAAGGCATAAAAAGTCATAGTATAGTAAGATATAAAAAGTCATAGTATAATGAGGCATAAAAACGTCATAAAAACCACTT
>NW_019498982.1:0-329 GCF_002814215.2 Seriola lalandi dorsalis | reverse complement strand
GACAGCAACTTATTGATGAGAGAACCTCCACATATGATTAATGTACTGACAGACTAATGGATAAACTTGCAGCATGCTTGTGCAGGCACACACAACACAACACAACACAACACAACACAACAGACACACACAGAGGAGACGTTAGCTGGACCTCGCTCTCATACCGTAGTGTGACTGCTTGTAGTAAATTAAAGAGCGATTAGTTGAGGTCATTTGTTAGCCTGTTTGACACCTGACCAGGTCCTGGGAGGTGCTGGAAGATGAATGGAGTGCTCCACAAGTATGAAGTCCACAGGTGAAGATTAACTGGCTTTAATGATGCCATTTGC
>NW_019498981.1:0-329 GCF_002814215.2 Seriola lalandi dorsalis | reverse complement strand
ACACACACACACACACACACACACACACACACACACACACACACACACACACACACACAGAAAAAAACACACATACATAGAAAGGCAACAAAACAAGACACATGGAGTGGGCGTATTTGCAGTGCCACGCCAAACTCTCTTGCCACAACTTGTTAGGCTGAATGAAATCGCTCTCTTGCACACGTATACAACATAATAACATGCATGCACCTTTAAGCCAATGAGCTCAGAGATGTACTGTAATGTGTAAGTAATGTGTGTGTGTAAGCGTGGTAAGTAATAGGTGCAGTTGCTGCTTTGCATGAATAAAAGCTGATCAAGACAACAGA
>NW_019498980.1:0-329 GCF_002814215.2 Seriola lalandi dorsalis | reverse complement strand
CGTCATCATGGTCTCATCGGTACACTTACACAACAGCCCTGCTGCACACATGCCTGGACGGACTTCTACTCTAACTTGCAGATTTATGCATTCAAATAAATAAGACAAATATCTGCACAATAGTAAAATATCAGTACATTAAATATACACAATTTCAAAATCAAAAAGGAAATCTAGTTTTTAAGATAAACACAAAGCTTGTGCTACAGAAAATGGACCAGACTCAGTGAATAGCTCCCTAAGCTTAACATGTCCTATGATAACTATTAATTTAGCCGTACAGACTAATGAGCAGTGATAACTAACATGTCTTTGGGGTCATCAGGTGG
>NW_019498979.1:0-329 GCF_002814215.2 Seriola lalandi dorsalis | reverse complement strand
TTAGATTAGATTAGATTAGATGATTGATTGATAGATAGATAGATAGATAGATAGATAGATAGATAGATAGATAGATAGATAGATACTTTATTTATCCCCTTGGGGAAATTCATGAACGTGAGCAACTTTCCTGGAAAATTAATATTCATTTTTGTGAAAATCCTCTAATTTAGAATTTCATGCTTTCAAATAAAACCTTACGCGTTTCAGTCGCTCTACTGCTTTCCTGTTTTCTTCCTGGTTGACGTCCAATCCCGTGTCTGTAAATGTGTACTGCACTTACCTTCCTGTACTTTTATCGGATCGGAAGCAGAAATACGAAAGTTGAC
>NW_019498978.1:0-329 GCF_002814215.2 Seriola lalandi dorsalis | reverse complement strand
CACACACACACACACACACACACACACACACACACACAGCTGCCTTTAGGACACAGATGTGTTACTGGGAGAAATCCAGTCACCTGCTCAGCTCCCACTACAGATACTGGATCTAGGTCCTGAAGTCCATAAACAGATTTCTTTTTTTTTTTACATACTGATCCACGTCCTGGTCTCTGATCTACTGAAGAGGATTTAAAAAAAAATTCTGTGGAAAAAAATCTGAATTCTGAGAAAAAAATAAAAACTTTTTTCCACATGGCCCTAATCCTCTTCCGTACTGATCTTCCAGACAGACAGTGTTTCTAAAACAACAAATACAGCATCAA
>NW_019498977.1:0-329 GCF_002814215.2 Seriola lalandi dorsalis | reverse complement strand
TTTTTTTTTTTTTTTTTTTGGTAATATAGCATACAGCAGCAGGAGGCAGGGATGGATGATATGTGTGGGAACATTAATCATATGCATGTGTTTGCAAAATGTTCTCCTTCTGTTTGTGCCGCCGGGCTGCTATGCCTGCTTCACTTTTGCTTCTTAGTCACAGACAAGCGGAGGTGCAACGAAACAAGGGCAGCGTCGTACAAAGTCAGCAACTCGCTAAGAAGCAGAACATTCATGTTCATGTTCATGTTCATACTCACAAGATAGATAGATAGATAGATAGATAGATAGATAGATAGATAGATAGATAGATAGATAGATAGATAGAT
>NW_019498976.1:0-597 GCF_002814215.2 Seriola lalandi dorsalis | reverse complement strand
AGGAAACAAGAAACAAAGTAAAGTAAGTCATAAAAATGCCAAAAAACGTCATAGTGTAGTATGGCATAAAAATGCCAAAAAACGTCATAGTGTACTATGGCATAAAATGTCAAAAAAACATCATAGTATATTAATGCATTAAAGGTCATAATAACGTCATAGTATGGCAAGGAAACAAAAAACGATAGTATAGTATGGCATAAAAATGCCAAAAAACGTCATAGTATAGTATGGCATAAAAATGCCAAAAAACGTCATAGAATTGTCATAGTATATTAATGCATTAAAGGTCATAATAACGTCATAGTATGGCAAGGAAACAAAAAACAAAGTAAAGTATGTCATAAAAATGCCAAAAAACGTCATAGTGTAGTATGGCATAAAAATGACAAAAAACGTCATAGTATACTATGGCATAAAATGTCAAAAAAACGTCATAGTATATTAATGCATTAAAGGTCATAATAACGTCATAGTATGGCAAGGAAACAAGAAACAAAGTAAAGTAAGTCATAAAAATGCCAAAAAACGTCATAGTATAGTAAGTCATAAAAATGCCAAAAACCGTCATAGTATACTATGGCATAAAATGTCAAA
>NW_019498975.1:0-329 GCF_002814215.2 Seriola lalandi dorsalis | reverse complement strand
CCACAGTTTGGAAACACAGTGACAGCTTCACAGCTATGGCTTTAGATCGGTGACATGCTGCTACAAAGATCTTTATTTTTAATGTAGAATCATCTTTAATTTGGTCCATTAGCTTTAAAATATCGTTCAAACCTCTGCACATTTTTTATTTAATAAATTAAACTAAAATGCAAACTTTTTAATACTACGAAACCTACATTTTACTTGTTCGTAAAGATTTCAACTGTATCTAATTATTTTAGTGTACTGTGTGAGACACATAATTTATCATCAAGAAGAAAAGCCTGTTTTGTTTTTAAGGACTTTCTTTCTTCTGTTTTTAAACAATT
>NW_019498974.1:0-329 GCF_002814215.2 Seriola lalandi dorsalis | reverse complement strand
TAATGTTCTTCTATACATTGTGTATTGTTCTCAATACAATACGATACCAGTGAGATCAGGAGACGGAAAATACTTTAATGAAATGAACCTGAATGTTTTGCTGCATGTAGGAAAATTCTACCAGCGACTTATTTTTTTCTAAGAACATGATGCTGAATTAAATGTTAAACTATATTTCTCCTTGTCCTGCAAAAGTTTGCATGTTTGGGACCAGCTACGGTTAGCATAACAAACACGAAGTTATCAGCTAGCTAGCCAGCTAGCTAGGTTAGCAAAGTACATCCGTAATTCACATTAACTCTAATATATATTTGGATGTTAACTATCTC
>NW_019498973.1:0-329 GCF_002814215.2 Seriola lalandi dorsalis | reverse complement strand
GTCTGGTCACAAATGTCCTCCCTCAGACTCTCTTCTCTCTTCCGCCGCCCCGTTTCTATTTTTTTTTTTACCTCCCTCTGCGCCTGCAGGTGCTCCGGGCGCAGCAACAGCCGGTACTGAGTGATGCGAGCCGATGCTGTGGTGCGCACTGGCAAAACCCGAAGAGCGCCTCCGACTCCAGCACTCTAGCAAGAGGGAGAGAGAGAGGGGGAGAGGGAGGGAGAGAGAGAGAGAGAGAGGGAGAGGGAGAGAGGGAGAGAGGGAGAGAGAGAGAGAGAGAGAGAGAGAGGGAGAGGGAGGGAGAGAGAGAGAGAGAGAGAGAGAGAGAG
>NW_019498972.1:0-329 GCF_002814215.2 Seriola lalandi dorsalis | reverse complement strand
TTTGTTCATCCTTGGGTAAAAGTTCAGCCAAGTTAACGATCAGGAGAGGCTCAATGAATGAAGATACCTGATTTTCCTCGCTGATAATATTTGACCTCCCCTGGTTCCTGGTTGACCGTCTGGAATCTGATGGAACCTCCATACTAGTGGTGGTAGAGGAGGAGGATTTGGGGTGTTCCTTCTGAGTGATCTGTTGCTCAGCTCCATTGGCGCTTGATGTTGTTTGGTCCATCGCTGCCCTCCTATAAAAACCAACCATAGATCATTGGTGCAACCACCTCCTTATGACCCATAGTTACATTTTAGCATCAAGCGATCCAGCAGTTGTC
>NW_019498971.1:0-329 GCF_002814215.2 Seriola lalandi dorsalis | reverse complement strand
CTTGGGTGCTGTTAGACACAGATTTCTTGTTGCTGTTTTTGTTTTTGCTTTTTGTCCTTGTTGGTGTAGAATCTCTCTCCCGGAAAAGGTTCAATGTTCATGTAATTTCAGACTGTCGTTCTCTTGTTTCACTTGTTGGTTTGTTTGTGGACCTCGAAGCAGAAAGATGGATGGATAAGTTGTCTCTTCACTTACGTTGCATAGTGGTCAAAGCTACCCAGGTACTCCAGAGCAGCCTGGTAGCAGAACTGGTACTCGTCCTGGGGGAGACACAGACAAAAGAAATGTGTAAGTGTTATAAACACACAGGTACTATTTTCAGCTGGCTG
>NW_019498970.1:0-329 GCF_002814215.2 Seriola lalandi dorsalis | reverse complement strand
GACAGTGTGTGGCAGTACTTGGCGGCGTGAGATGCACTGATACATAATGTCCTATAGGTGCTCAATTGGATTCAGGGGAAGGTGAGGGCCAGTCAATGGCATCAGTGCCTCCGTCATCCAGGAACTGCCTACACACTCTGGCCACATGAGGGCAGGCATTGTCCTGCACCAGGAGGAACCAAGGGCCCACTGCCCCAGTGTCGGGTCTGATAATCACTCTGAGGATTTCATCCCAGTGCCTAACAGCAGTCAGGGTACCGCTGGCTGTGACATGGAGGTCTGTGCCACCCTCCAAGGATATGCCTCCCCAGACCATCACTGAAGACCAC
>NW_019498968.1:0-329 GCF_002814215.2 Seriola lalandi dorsalis | reverse complement strand
ATTTTTATGCCTTACTATACTATGACATGTTAATGCCTTACTATACTATGACATTTCATGCCTTACTATACTACGATGTTTTTGTGACATTTTATGCCTTACTATACTATGATGTTTTTTTGCCTTACTATACTATGACATTTTAATGCCTTACTATACTATGACAATTTAATGCCTTACTATACTATGACATTTTTATGCCTTACTATACTATGATGTTTTTTGCCTCACTATACTATAATGTGTTTTGACATTTTTATGCCTCACTATACTATGACATTTTAATTCCTTACTATACTATGACATTTTTATGTCTTACTATACTATGA
>NW_019498967.1:0-510 GCF_002814215.2 Seriola lalandi dorsalis | reverse complement strand
TTTTTTTTTGCATTTTTATGCCTGACTATACTATGACGTTTTTTGAAATTTTATGCCATACTATACTATGCCGATTTTTGCCATTTTTATGCTCTACTATACTGTGATGTTTTGTGCCTGACTATACTATGACGTTTTTTGGCATTTTTATGCCTTAGTATACTATGACATTTTTTGAAATTTTATGCTGTACTAGAATATGACTTTTTTTTGGTATTTTTATGCCTTACTATACTGTGATGTTTTGTGCCTGAATATACTATGACCTTTTTTTGCCATTTTTATGCTCTACTATAAGATTTTTTTTTTTGGCATTTTTATGCCTTACTATACTATGACATTTTTTGACATTTTTATGCTCTACTAGAATATGACTTTTTTTTTGGTATTTTTATGACTTACTATACTGTGACGTTTTGTGCCATACTATACTATGACGTTTTTTTGCCATTTTATGCTCTACTATAAGATTTTTTTTTGTTGGTATTTTTATGCCTTACTATACTGTGA
>NW_019498966.1:0-329 GCF_002814215.2 Seriola lalandi dorsalis | reverse complement strand
GACTGATTCTTGGGCCTCTTCTTTTCAAACTCTACTTGCTCACACAAACTCAAATTTTGCAACGCAGCATAATGTGTCAGTATAATTAGACAGATGAACCATTTTCATCCTTTCAAACAAAATTAAAACTGAAGTTTTAAAGTCCAAAGTTCCTCAGGGAAGAAGACAGTGGTGCAGCAGCAAAGACACCGGGCAGAACATCCACATCTTTTATATGGATGTGTGTGATTGGAAGGTGTATGTAGCGTGCGACTTTACAACAGACCATATTCACAGGGCAGCCATTTTCCTCTGATGTTCACCTTCACTTTCCTTTGACCACATTGATA
>NW_019498965.1:0-329 GCF_002814215.2 Seriola lalandi dorsalis | reverse complement strand
CTGTTTCCTGGGGAGGAGACCGGTCTCCACTACGTGACAACTCTTCTTCACTGTTATTATTTCAGGGGGGTTTTCGTCGCATCTCTCTGCTCCTCCGCGGACTGTGTCTGCACCGATGCTTCCTTCGCTCTGGTGGAAATTAAATGACAATTAAAAACAAAAAGGAAATCCGAGTCGCAGCGACAACGTACGGAAACTGTGTTCTGTATTCTCGGCCATCGAATCACCGGCAGGTCAAAGGCTTTTTTTTTTTTTTATCATAGTCTCCGTTAGGATGTCATCATCTGAAAATGCTGCGTCACATGAAGGTATGTGGACTTATGTTATCA
>NW_019498964.1:0-452 GCF_002814215.2 Seriola lalandi dorsalis | reverse complement strand
TATAGAAAGACATAAAAATGTCATAGTATAGTAAGGCATAAAAATGTCAAAAAACATCATAGTATAGTAAGGCATAAAAAGTCATTGTATAGTAAGACATAAAAATATCAAAAAACGTCATAGTATAGTAAGGCATAAAAAGTCATAGTATAGTAAGGCATAAAAATGTCATAGTATATTAAGGCATAAAAATTCATAGTATAGTAAGACATGAAAATGTCAAAAAACATCATAGTATAGTAAGGCATAAAAACGTCATAGTATGGTAAGGCATAAAAAGTCATTGTATAGTAAGACATAAAAATGTCTAAAAACGTCATAGTATATTAAGGCATAAAAACGCTATAGTATAGTAAGGCATAAAAAGTCATACTTTGGTAAGGCATAAAAAGTCATAATATAGTAAGACACAAAAACGACAGTATAGTAAGGCATAAAAACGTCATAGTATA
>NW_019498963.1:0-429 GCF_002814215.2 Seriola lalandi dorsalis | reverse complement strand
AAGATGTAAAATCGTCAAAAAATGGCATAGTATAGTAAGACATAAAAATGTCATAGTATAGTAAGGCATAAAATCATTAAAAAATGGCATAGTATAGTAAGGCATAAAATCGTCAAAAAATGGCGTAGTATAGTAAGGCATAAAAATGCCAAAAAATGGCATAGTATAGTAAGACATAAAAATGGCATAGTATAGTAAGGCATAAAAATCGTCAAAAAATGGCATAGTATAGTAAGACATAAAAATGGCATAGTATAGTAAGGCATAAAAATGCCAAAAAATGGCATAGTATAGTAAGATGTAAAATCGTCAAAAAATGGCATAGTATAGTAAGGCATAAAAATGCCAAAAAATGGCATAGTATAGTAAGGCATAAAATCATCAAAAAATGGCATAGTGTAGTAAGGCACAAAATCATCAAAAAATGGC
>NW_019498962.1:0-329 GCF_002814215.2 Seriola lalandi dorsalis | reverse complement strand
TTTTTTTTTTTTTTTTTTTTTGTTAAATACATTTTATTTATGTTCAGTTTAGAAACAAAAAGTGAAATCAATCAACTGCATTTAATATAAATTTACTATAAGACTGATCACAATCACATTGATTCTTTCCTCTGACGTTTTATTGACTTTATTTCGGTTGATTTGCTGTAAACTTCTTGACAACAGCGGTTTAGAAAAGCAGCAGGTGTTTAATTTACCTGCGGAGACGTCAGTATTACGTCACCGCACCTGTATGTGACGCCAAATGTAAAAACTGATTTATTTTGAATATTGAGCTCACTCCTCACATTCAGCTTTAACACTGAGAA
>NW_019498961.1:0-329 GCF_002814215.2 Seriola lalandi dorsalis | reverse complement strand
TATCTGATTCTGAAAACGGTATCTCAGCTTTAACCAACCCTCAACTGAGCTCCGTCCGGTTATCATCGACAATGTGGAACCACTGGCGTTGCAGGCTGTATGTAAATAAGGACTTTAAGCAGCAACGGTTGATGATATGCATTCCAACGTGTTGCCATAGTAATGGAAATCAAAGATCTCTAAGCAACATTTGACTCTAACAACAGCTACTTCACTTCTTCAGGAAACTGAGGTCGCTCTGAACGTTGCTACAATATGTCTCTTAAATGAGCCGAGAGCTGCTGATCTTTGCTTTAGAGACAGTTTAATATCAGATGAGGAGTTTGTTT
>NW_019498960.1:0-329 GCF_002814215.2 Seriola lalandi dorsalis | reverse complement strand
AAAATGTCACAAAACGTCATAGTATAGTATGGCATAAAATGTCAAAAAATCATTATAGTATATTAAGGCATAAAAGGTCATAAAAAGGTCATAGTATTGTGAGGAATAAATTAACATAGTGTAGTAAGGCTTTAAAATGTCAAAAAACGACATAGTATAGTATGTCATAAAAATGTGAAAAAACGTCATAGTATAGTATGGCATAATATGTCAAAAAATCATTATAGTATATTAAGGCATAAAAGGTCATAAAAAGGTCATAATATGGTAAGGAATAAAACGACATAGCATAGTAAGGCATACAAATGTAAATAAACGTCATAGTATAG
>NW_019498959.1:349-934 GCF_002814215.2 Seriola lalandi dorsalis | reverse complement strand
ACTATGACTTTTTTTCGCATTATTATACATTAATATAATATGTCGTTTTATTCCTTACCATACTATGATGTTTTTAAGACTTTTTTTGCCTTAATATACTATTATGTTTTTTTCACATTTTATGCCATACTATACTATGGCGTTTTTTGACATTTTTATGCCATACTATACTGTGACTTTTTTGGTAATTTTTATGCCTCCCATTATAATTTCATTTGATGCCTTACCATACTATGACGTTTTTAAGACCTTTTATGCCTTAATATACTATTATTTTTTTTTCACATTTTATGCCATACTATACTATGACGTTTTTTGACATTTTTATGCCATACCATATTATGATTTTTTTGGGCATTTTTATGCCTTAATGTACTGTATTTTTTTATTCCTTACCATACTATAACGTTTTTATGACATTTTATGCCATACTATACTATGACGTTTTTTGTCATTTTTATGCTATACTATACTATGACGTTTTTTTGTCATTTTTATGCCTTCCAATACAATTTCATTTGATGCCTTACCATACTATAATGATTTTATAACCTTTTATGCCTTAATATACTATGATGTTTTTTT
>NW_019498959.1:0-329 GCF_002814215.2 Seriola lalandi dorsalis | reverse complement strand
AAAACGCCGGGCCTGCTTTGGTACGCTCAACTAAGACTAACTGTACTATGACGTAGTATAAAATGACAATTTTAGGGCTTACAATACTATCACAATTTTTGATGTTTTTTGTCATTTTATTCCATACTATATTATGACGTTTTTTGGCATTTTTATGCCTTAATGTACTGTATTTTTTTATTCCTTACCATACTATAACGTTTTTATGACATTTTATGCCATACTATACTATGACGTTTTTTGTCATTTTTATGCTATACTATACTATGACGTTTTTTTGTCATTTTTATGCCTTCCAATACAATTTCATTTGATGCCTTACCATACTA
>NW_019498958.1:0-329 GCF_002814215.2 Seriola lalandi dorsalis | reverse complement strand
TGTACCTGTACTGGTGCAGTTCAGCCTCCAGCTGGCTGATCCTGGACTGGAGCTGCGGCACGGACTGAGCCTGCTCCTGGATCAGCCGAACCCTCTGGAGCCCCATGCTCAGAGCCTCCCTGGCGTCCTCCGCCCGCTTCCTGATGGAGATCATCCAAAACCTGTTTATACGTTCTTCCATTCAGACTCCATCCAGTCATCCTTAAAAGCTCCCTGTAATAAAAAACGAACCTGATCTGTGAGTTATCCTTCCTCAGTGCAGACTCCACCCCCTGCAGCTTGCGCACCTCCTGGTACGCCCACTGCAGCTCCGTCTCCAGCCGCTGATT
>NW_019498956.1:0-329 GCF_002814215.2 Seriola lalandi dorsalis | reverse complement strand
ACTCATTTGCTCCTAACTCATTCACTCCTCACTCATTCACTCCTCATTCATTCATTCCTCACTCATTCACTCCACTCATTTGCTCCTAACTCATTCACTCCTCACTCATTCACTCCACTCATTCACTCCTCACTCATTCACTCCTCACTCATTCACTCCACTCATTTGCTCCTAACTCATTCACTCCTCACTCATTCACTCCTCACTCATTCACTCCTCACTCATTCACTCCACTCATTTGCTCCTAACTCATTCACTCCTCACTCATTCACTCCTCACTCATTCACTCCTCACTCATTCACTCCACTCATTTGCTCCTAACTCATTCA
>NW_019498955.1:0-365 GCF_002814215.2 Seriola lalandi dorsalis | reverse complement strand
ACAGTATTGTATGGCATAAAACGTCATAGTATAGTATGGCATAAAAACGTCATAGTATAGTATGGCATAAAAATGTCAAAAAACGTCATAGTATAGCAAGGCATAAAAATGTCAAAAAACGTCATAGTATAATAAGGCATAAAAATATCAAAAAACATCAGAGTATAGTAAGGCATAAAAAATGTCAAAAAACATCATAGTATAGCAGGACTTAAAAATATATAGCCGGATCACTCAGAGAACTTACCCGCGTTCAGAGACTTAATGTACAGTCCATACAGAAATAGTCAAATGCCAGGTTTGAACCCACTACCTTTGGAGTGCAAAGCAACAGTCCTAACCACTCTATTACGGTGTCAGTTGTA
>NW_019498954.1:0-329 GCF_002814215.2 Seriola lalandi dorsalis | reverse complement strand
TCCACTAACACTACAAGTGAGCACTTTGTGCTACTTGGTGGCAGAACCTCTCCCTGAAAACTGGCATTATGAGTAGAGTATGATTTACTGCCACCACCAATATAATAATAAAAGGGTGACTCACGTCCTGTCATGGAGAAAAGAAACCATTTTAGATGCCGCAACCACTCTACAACCAGCAGCAGAAGCAGAGGTTTGACAGGTGATCAAGCAACAAATAAAAAACATTGAAAAAATAAAAGGAAAAGAAATAAGGTGGTGTTAGGGGTGGACAGTAAAGACGTACATTTAATGACGTATATTTTTCCAGTATCTGTACTTTGAGTATT
>NW_019498953.1:0-329 GCF_002814215.2 Seriola lalandi dorsalis | reverse complement strand
ACACACACACACACACACACACACACACACACACACACACACACAATAACACACTGTTGCCGGTCGTCGTCTCAAACCCAAAGTGTTTGTAGGTTTTCTGACAGTCGGAGGCCCAGAGGGTCGAAACATAACAACATTACACTAAACACAGTTATTGTGTTGAATGTCTGCAGAAATAAATAAATGAACAAACAAACAAACAAACAAAGGATATATATATAATATATATATCCTTTGTTTGTTATATATATATATGTGTGTGTGTGTGTATATATAAGTTCTACAAGGTTTTTCTGTTTCCTGCAGAGAGAAATACAAACTGAAGGAGA
>NW_019498952.1:0-329 GCF_002814215.2 Seriola lalandi dorsalis | reverse complement strand
CAGAAAGGCTGGTGCTGCTGTCACGTCTTACATAAACACCAAGGAACACAGGGGTACACATTTTAGTTCTTGTTGATTTTAATGTTACCTGTTTGGGTATTTGGCTTCAGTTGCTGTTCTGTGCAATGAAAGTTAGCTGTTAAGTTTAGAAAAGCTACAGACAAAAATGTGTACTTTAGAAGCAGAATGCACACCTGAGATCTTCTGCGACCCCCTGCAGGGTGGCTTCCAGTTCCCCCTGTTGTACAGTAAAATCTTCTCTGTTCATTCAAATCCCATAAGTCCACAGAGAGCCCGTTCTCTGTTTGAAGTGTTTAAAAGAGTTAACA
>NW_019498951.1:0-329 GCF_002814215.2 Seriola lalandi dorsalis | reverse complement strand
CACACACACACACACACACACACACACACACACACACACACACAGAAACTAAACACACAAAAATGTACCCCAGTCTCAAAGTCTTTAGATCAGTAAATTACCAGCGAGTGCAGCTTTTACAGAATTAAACACAGACACAGCATCAGTCTGCAACACTGTCCATTTACACTGTGTGTGTGTGTGTGTGTGTGTGTGTGTGTGTGTGTGTGTTGGCACCTGCAGGAGATTTCTTTTGTGATAAATGTCACATACAGTCTTTATGAGTAAAAAAAGACAGTTATGAAATATTCCGTTTACAGTTTAAATGACAACAATGATCAGAAAATGTA
>NW_019498950.1:0-416 GCF_002814215.2 Seriola lalandi dorsalis | reverse complement strand
GACCACGTTCTTTATCACACTCTTATTTGTGGAACAGCTGGAACCTGCTGTTTGTTAGATTCAATGTTCACATGTAACCTGATGTGGAGCCAGTTCTGCTGCAGCAGAGGATGGAGATATAGATCACACAGATCAGACACAAGTTTATAGATATAGATCAGACAGATCAGACACAAGTTTATAATATAGATGAAACAGATCAGACACAGGTTTATAGATATAGATGAAACAGATCGACACAAGTTTATAGATATAGATGAAACAGATCAGACACAAGTTTATAAATGAAACAGATCAGACACAAGTTTATAGATCTATGATTGTAACCTCAGATTTTGGTGATTTTTCAGTTGAAAAAGAGTCGAGGTTAAAGCTGAATGTAAATTTTCAGATGTCTACTTTACATTTAAAAATCT
>NW_019498949.1:0-329 GCF_002814215.2 Seriola lalandi dorsalis | reverse complement strand
ACATAGTATAGTAAGGCATAAAAAGTCATAGTATAGTAAGGCATGAAAAGTCATAGTATAGTAAGGCAAAAAAGGCATAAAAAGTCATAGTATAGAAAGGCATAAAAAGTCATAGTTTAGTAAGGTATAAAAATTCATAGTATAGTAAGGCGAAAAAAGGCATAAAAAAGTCATAGTATAATAAGGCATAATAAGACATAGTATAGTAAGGAAAAAAAAGGCATAAAAAAGTCATAGTATAATAAGGCATAATAAGACATAGTATAGTAAGGCATAAAAAGTCATAGTATAGTAAGGCATGAAAAGTCATAGTATAGTAAGGCAAAAAA
>NW_019498948.1:0-329 GCF_002814215.2 Seriola lalandi dorsalis | reverse complement strand
GTAAGAAGACCTTCATTTCATCAGGAGATACACACACACACACACACACACACACACACACACACACACCAGGGTTTCCTGATCTGTCTCACACATATTAAAGAGTTAAGAACCTATACAGCAGCAGTGTGATGATACTGCCATTTAAATTCAGTTTAGTTGTTTTAGTTCCCAGAATAATCAACCAAATATACTAACAATTAAGTATTACATATAGTCAGTGGTGGGAGTAAAGACTAAAGATGCAAAGCGACAGAATGAATGTTATATTCTTACTGAAAATTATATATTCAGATGTAACATTTTCATTATTAACTGTAATTTAATTA
>NW_019498947.1:0-329 GCF_002814215.2 Seriola lalandi dorsalis | reverse complement strand
TAAAAACGTCATACAATAATAAGCCATAAAAAGTCATAAAAAGTCATACTACAGTAAGGCATAAAAAGTCATAAAAAAAGTAATAGTATAGTAAGGCATAAAAATTCATAAAAAAGTCATAGTATAGTAAGGCATAAAAAATCATAAAAAAATCATAATATAGTCAGGCATAAAAAGTCATTAAAAAAAGTCATAGTATAGTAAGGCATAAAAAGTCATAGTATGGTAAGGCATAAAAAGTCATAAAAAATGCTTGGTATAGTAAGGCATAAAAAAGTCATAAAAATGTTATAGTATAGGAAGGCATAAAAAGTCATAGTATGGTAAGG
>NW_019498946.1:0-329 GCF_002814215.2 Seriola lalandi dorsalis | reverse complement strand
CAAGTTACACAATATACAACCTCCCCACCCAAAGAAAAACCAAACACACTCTCTCTCTCCTTTGTGCTTCAAACCAAAATCATCATGAGACAAAATCAGATGATGGACGGACAGAGGAGGTCCAGGTTGATCCTCCCCGCAGAGTCTGGAGCCCTGAAGCCGGTCTTAGGTCCAGAACTGAGTCCAGCTCCTTTCTAACCACAGCTCAGTTTGTCCATCAAGGTTTCCTCCCGTCCGGCTCCAGTTACAGCAGTCACATGATGGTTCCTGTTCCCGTCGTCCTGCATTTGGTTTTGTCCCGTTGTGACCATCCCGGTCTTTGGTTGTTT
>NW_019498945.1:0-386 GCF_002814215.2 Seriola lalandi dorsalis | reverse complement strand
GGTTGACAGGGATGTGTCAAGAGGTTGTTGATTTTGAACATTAGTCTTAATTACACACTTGCACCACTGTCAGTTTTATGTTACATGCATAGCATTGTAATTGTAGGTATGTTAGCATAGCTATATATGCATGTTAGCATGCTCATGTTAGCATTTAGCTCAAACCAACGCTGTGATATATTAACCTCCTAGGACCTGGCGTCCACATATGTGGACCTCACATTTTGGGTTCTCTAGACCACAATACTAACTTTTCCTCAACAAGGGCCTGGTGACCACATATGAGGATATTATACTGCCACTCAGTAATCGAAATTTAAAACTAATGTCCTCATATGTGGACATCATTTTTCTCAGGTCCCAATCAGCCTATATAGCAAAGAATA
>NW_019498944.1:0-361 GCF_002814215.2 Seriola lalandi dorsalis | reverse complement strand
TGTGTGTGTGTGTGTGTGTGTGTGTGTGTGTGTGTGTGTGTGTGTGTGAGTGATTGTGTGTGTGTGGGGGGCTCTCGGGATAATTACGTTTGCCACAAAAGAGCCAGTGGTTGTATGAACCCATAATTCATATTCATATTTTGGGAGTAAAAAAGACCAGTGCTGAATAAAAACCACCTCCCCTCCCCCCTGTCAGAGACATTGTTGCATCTATGAGTAACTTAGAGGTTTTTCAAAATAGTCCTCTGCTTCTTGCGTTTATTTCTTTTTTTTGGGGGGGGGGTTCACATGTCCTCAATATTGAGGGGGATGCATTGAAATCTACGCCTCGGACCACATCCCAATCGTCATTTTATATCAG
>NW_019498943.1:0-426 GCF_002814215.2 Seriola lalandi dorsalis | reverse complement strand
AGTACAGTAAGGCATAAAACGTCATAGTAAAGTAAGGCATAAAAAGTAATGAAAATATCATAGTATAGTAAGGAACAAAATGTCATAAAAATGTCATAGTACAGTAAGGCATAAAACGTCATAGTATAGTAAGGCATAAAAAGTCAGAAAAACAACATAATTTAATAAGGCATGAAAAGTCATAGTATTGTATGGCATAAAAAGTCATAAATATGTCATAGTATATTATGGCATAAAAAGTCATAGTATTGTAAGGCATAAATAGTCAAAGTATACTAAGGCATAAAAAGTCATAAAAACGACATAGTATAGTAAGGCATAAAAAGTCATAAAAACGTCATAGTATAGCAAGACATAAAAAGTCATAAAAACGTCATAGTATAGTAAGGCATAAAAAGTCATAAAAACGTCATAGTATAGTATGGC
>NW_019498942.1:0-450 GCF_002814215.2 Seriola lalandi dorsalis | reverse complement strand
ACATGAGAGAAAGACCAGAGCTCAGAGGTGAGATGAGGATCTCTAACTGTCCATGACTCACATCACTGCTCCATCATTATTCACACTCAAAGCTCTGTGTGTGTTAGAGACACACCACACTGACCTGGACCTGGACCTGGACCTGGACCTGGACCTGGACCTGGACCTGGACCTGGACCTGGACCTGGACCTGGGTCCAGCTGTGTGTCCATGAAGAGTGACCAGTCCATGGAGTTTCCTGTTAATTTCAGACAATCTGTTGATGGAAGGTCAGAATTTAAAACAGTCAGAAAGACGTTTCTCACTAAAAGTCAGTTGTTGTGTTTATTTAAAGATTGAAGATATTTTTCATCAGTTTTTATCCAACATGCACATTGATCAGTTCTGTTTTTGTTTCAGGATCCAGCAGCAGAGACCAGACTCTCCTGAACCCAGCTGTCTGTCTTTAAA
>NW_019498941.1:0-329 GCF_002814215.2 Seriola lalandi dorsalis | reverse complement strand
TACTATGACATTTTTGAACTTTTTATGACATACTATACTATGACGTTTTTTGATATTTTTGTGCCTTACTGCACTATGACTTTTTATGCCAGGCTATACAATGATGTTTTTTGACATTTTTGTGCCATAATATACTATTACGTTTTTTGGCATTTTTACGCCATAATATACTATGATGTTTTTCGACATTTTTGTGCCATAATATACTATTACGTTTTTTGGCATTTTTACGCCATAATATACTATGATGTTTTTCGACATTTTTGTGCCATAATATACTATTACGTTTTTTGGCATTTTTACGCCATAATATACTATGATGTTTTTCG
>NW_019498940.1:0-329 GCF_002814215.2 Seriola lalandi dorsalis | reverse complement strand
CAGCAGCAGCAGCACTTTACGCAAAAACAAGCGCACTGCAAAAAAAAAAAAAAAAAAGTCCTTTTCAACAAGTAAGTTCATCCAATGCTGAATTTCTCATTTTCCTCAACACAACAACAAAACGTGTCAGCTTGGTGAGGCCACCAACTTGTTTGGAGAATTTTGTCTTTAGATTCATTTTACTTGAGTCTTTTGTTGTATGTTGAAGGCAAAGCAACTGTGTTTGTACAGGACCTTACATACACAAAGTGATTTACATAAGCTGAAGAAATGCATTAAAAGAATGTGTAAAAACACAAAATAAAATCAGTTAAAACAGAATAAAATGA
>NW_019498939.1:0-551 GCF_002814215.2 Seriola lalandi dorsalis | reverse complement strand
GGATTAAAGGTCAAAGGTCAAAGGTTAGGTTTAGGCATAGGGTGAGTGGTTAGGATTAGGATAAGGATGAGGATGAGGACGAAGGAGGTAGAGTTAGGGAGAGGAGCCTGTAGGGGCTAGAACTCTCCCCCGCCGGATCGGGCTGTACACTCTACCTCCCTCTACTCCCTCACTTTCATGAGGGAAGAGAGGGGAGAAGAGAGAGTGTGTGTGTGTGTGTGTGAGAGAACGCTGGTTTTTTTTAGTACCATACTCATATTTGAGGTGAGTTAACACCTTTTAAGAGGGGAGGGTTGAATTCCTGGAGTATACAGAAAAGCGGACAGTCCGAAGGCTCTGGCTAAGGTTAGGATTTTAAATCTTTCTCGATGATCCCCCCTGCTTCGTCCGACGACTGGGCAGTTGAAACTGGGAGATCAAAGGCAATGCACTGGCCGGCGCTCGTCGTCCGCAGTTCACAGTTCCTATCAACCCCTGTCCCATAAAGGAACGCTCTTTCCGAGGTCAAAGGTCAAGGTCCGAGATTAAGTTTTTTTTCTTTCAAATAGTCT
>NW_019498938.1:0-355 GCF_002814215.2 Seriola lalandi dorsalis | reverse complement strand
AGTATAGTCAGGCATAAAAAGTCATAAAAACGACATAGTATAGCGAGCCAGAAAAAGTCACAAAAACGACATTGTATAGTAAGTCATAAAAATGATATATTATAGTAAGGCATGAAAACGACATAGTATAGCAAGGCAGAAAAAGTCACAATAACCTCATAGTATAGTAAGTCATAAAAACGACATAGTATAGCAAGGCAGAAAAAGTCATAAAAACCTCATAGCATAGTAAGACATAAAAACGTCATATTATAGTAAGGCATAAAAAGTCATAAAAACGACATAGTATAGCAAGGCATAAAAAGTCATAAAAACGACATAGTATAGTAAGGCATAAAAACGACATAGTATATTA
>NW_019498937.1:0-329 GCF_002814215.2 Seriola lalandi dorsalis | reverse complement strand
AGTATTTACATTCAGAAGCTGAAGTAGAGTTAATGGTGAATGTGGAGGAGATGTGGCAAAAACGGCATGACATATTTAAAAACACAAAGACACCACTGTCATAAGACAGTGAATGATGACACTGTATGTTTGAATATGGAGGTCATAGTTATGATTTGTCACAGACACGTTTGTCTTCCGTCAATCTGAGACTATGGAAAATAGAAACATACAGGTCATTATATAAAGAGTGTTGACAGTTGATACATCAGGTCAAATCACAGCTGTTTCTACAGAGTTGTTCAGTTGATTATACACAGTGTTGTCTGTTATTACTTCCTTCAGTAACA
>NW_019498936.1:0-329 GCF_002814215.2 Seriola lalandi dorsalis | reverse complement strand
GAGAGAGAGAGAGAGAGAGAGAGAGAGAGAGCGAGAGAGAGAGAGAGCAAATGTATTACTGCTGCAATATTAGCTGATGGAGGGAGCAGGGGGAGAGAGGGGGAGAGGGAAGGATGAGGGTAGAATGGGGGGACCGCGGTGTGAGCATCGACCCACAGAACACCCTGCCACATGTGGAGTCAATTAGGAACAATCTTGTTTTCTACCCACCCCTGCAAAAGAAAGGAGGGTTTTCTGGGGCTCTGTGTGTGTGAGTTGTGCAAGTGTGTGTGTATGTGTGTATGTGTGTGTGTGTGTGTGTGTGTGTGTGTGTGTGTGTGTGTGTGTGT
>NW_019498935.1:0-329 GCF_002814215.2 Seriola lalandi dorsalis | reverse complement strand
TCTGCCTCCCCGTTTCCTGTCTTTCTCCACTATACTGTCAAATAAAGGCATAAAAAGCCCAAAAAATATACTTAAAAAAAAAAAATGGTATAGTATAGTAAGGCATAAAATCGTAAAAAAACGTCATGGTATAGTATGGCAAAAAAACGTCATAGTATAGTAAGGCATAAAAATTCCAAAAAACGTCATAGTATAGTAAGGCAAAAAAACATCAGAAAACTTTATAGTACAGTAAGGCATAAAATCATCAAAAAACGTCATAGTATAGTATGGCCAAAAAACGTCATAGTATTGTACGACAAAAAACATAAAAAAATGTCATAGTATAT
>NW_019498934.1:0-337 GCF_002814215.2 Seriola lalandi dorsalis | reverse complement strand
GTATAGTATGGCACAAAAAGTCATAAAAATGTCATAGTATAGTAAGGCATAAAAAGTCATAGTATAGTATAGCATAAAAAGTCATAAAAACGACATAGTATAGTATGGCACAAAAAGTCATAAAAAAGTCATAGTATAGTAAGGCATAAAAAGTCATAGTATAGTATACCATAAAAAGTCATAAAAACGACATAGTATAGTATGGTATAAAAAGTCATAAAAACGGCATAGTATAGCATGGCATAAAAAGTCATAAAAACGTCGTAGTATACCAAGGCATAAAAAGTCATGGTATGGTAAGTCATAAAAAGTCATAAAAACGACATAGTATAGTATG
>NW_019498933.1:0-537 GCF_002814215.2 Seriola lalandi dorsalis | reverse complement strand
GTATAGTATGGCATAAAATGTCAAAAATACATCATAGTATATTAAGGCATAAAAGGTCATAAAAACGTCATAGTATGGTAAAGAATAAAACAATATAGTACAGTAAGGCATAAAAATGCCAAAAAACGTCATATTAATGTATGGCGCAAAAAAAAACAAAAAAAACATCACAGTATATTATGGCATAAAAGGACATAAAAACGTCATAGTATGGTAAAGAATAAAACAATATAGTACAGTAAGGCATAAAAATGACAAAAAACATCATTGTATAGTATGGCATAAAAATGTCAAAAGACGTCATAGCATACTATGGCATAAAATGTCAAAAAAACATCATAGTATATTAAGGCATAAAAGGTCATAAAAACGTCATAGTATGGTAAGGCATCAAATGAAATTGTATTGGAAGGCATAAAAATGACAAAAAACGTCATTGTATGGTATGGCATAAAAATGTCAAAAGACGTCATAGTATACTATGGCATAAAATGTCAAAAAAACATCATAGTATATTAAGGCATAAAAGGTCATAAA
>NW_019498932.1:0-329 GCF_002814215.2 Seriola lalandi dorsalis | reverse complement strand
GTGTGTGTGTGATTTACTGTGGGATCTAAAGGAGGATGATGACACTGGGAGAGCTGCCCATGAACCGTCCCTCTGGTAAAAATGTCACACTGCAATCTGAGCATGTCGCTCGGAGCCACTGTTGAAGCCAAATTACAACTCAAGGTGTAGAGGTCAGAGGAGGAATTTCATTGTTGGCCAGTTATGTTTTTTTTGGGGGTTTTTTTGTGGTGGGGGTTTCTTTAAAGGTGACAGTTAGCTCACTGTTGCCCTCTTACTCAAAGGAACTCCCAAGCACACATTTCCAAAACCACACAAACAGAGGACTTCAACACCAAGTGAGCGATGAA
>NW_019498931.1:0-329 GCF_002814215.2 Seriola lalandi dorsalis | reverse complement strand
CAGGCCTTGTGCCCCGCCCACCACCTGCTTGCTCCAGGTGGACAGGTGAAAGAGCAGAGAGTGTCAAGATGGTTAGAGGAGGAAACATCAGAGAGACTCAGCCTCATGTTTGAGCCTCAGTCAGACCCAGACTCAGATGAGGAGTCTGTTGAGACCAGAATCAGAGACTAGCAGACGGATCAGAACCGTTAGCGCAGTTTGCATCTTTTATTTGTTTATGCTTGTAACTGGCAGTGGCTGACACAATGTTAGTGGGTGTGCTAATGCTAACTCTGTTTCTGTACCGACAAGGTTTCAGGTTTATTTAGCCCCGTCCCCCGTCCCCAAAG
>NW_019498930.1:0-2555 GCF_002814215.2 Seriola lalandi dorsalis | reverse complement strand
TTCCTCACATTACTGTTTTACTGCAAGGTCTCTGGACGTGTCTGTTACTTCCCTGCCACAGTTATAGTTCGAGGTGAGTCATATCAAGCCACTTTATAAATGTTTCCTTTCACTAAATTAATCAATTCATCATTTTTTCCAGCATTCGTTTTTCGCAGTTATCATTAAATACTGTGAGCCCTACAGTATGTACAAATCTGCAGTTTTATTACTATTAGCATAGTAACAAAAGAAAATTCACCATATGATTTATTAGTTCAAACTTTCAAACCCCTAAAAAGAAAATAATTTAACTTTAGGAAATAAGTGAGTCTTTCTGTTGAAATCATGAACCATTTCCAAAACTAAGAAAAAATATGACTTTGAATGAGGTTTTGTGGAAACGGCCAGGCCTAGGAATCTACTGTTGATGTTCCCTCGTGTATAAACAGCTTGAATCCCTTCGTATTACTTCTTCTCTGAACTAAATTGGCGCTTATCATGGACCCCTATTGTGCTTTATTTGCTTTGTGTTGAGGAACTGAGACAGATCACATTGTTCGTACCAGCCCACCACTCATCAGTACACAAAAGTCAGATTAGAAGAAGAGGGAGCGTTGGACTTACATTCATCAGGTTACGTGGCTCCAGATGAACGCTGATGTTGCTCCTGGTCTGCTGCCCTCAAGTGCCTGCAAAAGGATTAATGCAGCTTTAGCACCAGTTTTCAGTATCCACCCTGAGTTACAGCACAGGTTGAAAGTAGTTAGAAAGAAACTGAATTCAAAAAAATCTTGAACTGTTACTGAAATGAGAAGATCGACACAAATCATAAATCTGTGGATTAACCATGGCCCTGTTGTCAGCCAAGCTTAACATAATGACTGCTCACAAATCAAATCAAATATCTGGCTGTTTAGCTGCTAAATGCTCCACTATGTTCATCAGCTGGTCTCTAACTGTGGCCAGTGGCTGTTTACAGATGTTTTCTTTAAAAACATCTGCATGCTGTGGCTGAAAATGACACTATGAGAGTGAACCAGATCAGTAAAGTTGTGGAACAGAAAATGAAAACAATGAGATGAAACTCACTATAAAGCTGTAACGCAAAATATTCATCTGATAAATTTCTGTAGGTTCATCATTACCAGAGACACTTTTCACACTGTTTTCACATTATCAGTTCATACATTGTCAATATAAAAATATTGGTTGCAAAATTTAAACTGATATATATTCAATATCAATATTCATCTCATTCTTGGAAAGAAAGCAAATGAGCATATTTCCCAAAACATAAAACTGTTCCTTTAAGATACACACATGCCAACATGAACACAACTACACAACCAATAACCTCAAATGACATCTATCAACCTTTATAAACTCCTTGCATCAACATCCACAACAGATTAGTGTTATGTGACCACCTACTGGGTATGAGCATTCTTTTCATGCTGACCGCTATTATTGCATTGAACTGATACTGCATGACTGTGTCACTGTGTATATCATTATATTGTCTTGCTCTGTGTCATATGCATTTATCTATCATGCACTTCTTCTGGGCTTTAGATTCATTGTTGACAGATATGTGTGCTTCTTTCAGACGGGGAGGATTCTGCCATTTCAGACATGAATTTGTCATCTGTCAATGGCACTTTTACTGCAGCTGGGAGACAGCGGGACACCTTCACTGCAGCTGTTACCAAAAATGTGATTGTCACAGTCCTCTGCATCTCCATTAACTACGTCAATGGTGCTCTGGTCCACACCTTCAGAAAGCACCAGGTCTGAGGTCCAGCAGTGTTTTTATATAAAGCATGTGCATGTACAAAATAAGAATTAGGAGAAATTCATTAGTAAAATATTGTATCAAAATCTTTAGCAAATTAGAGATTGAGGTTAGATAAATTGGACATGAGTAAATAAGGCACTGTGCCCCCATTTAAATATCATCATATATCATATAAAAACGGAGTACTGCATAGAAAAGTTTTAAAAACTGCCTGTCCAAGACAAAACTACATGTATTGGCACCATAGATAATATTCATGATATGGCTCCCTGCTTCTATTCTAATTAGGTTAATGTTTTCTGTTTTTATGAATCCTGAAACCTTTAAATCTATGATTATTAATATATAGATTATTGATAACATCTACATATTATCATGTTTCAAAATGTGCCATTATGTACAGGAAACCTCCACCTCTGAACGGAAGGGACGTTTTTTAATTTGATGTTTATAGAGATGAGAAGTGAGAATCTGTTCATCCATGAACCAGCTCATTAATGCAAGTATGACTTACAGCGCCGGGCGGCCCTACACTCTCACTACGCACGTTGCGTAGGGCTCCGCAAATTACGCAAGGAGCTCGCCTCCTCCTCGTGTCAAAGCGGTTGTCAATGTTTTTAACTTTGATGAGAGGAAAAAGCGGAACTATACGTCCGGTCACGAAAAGAGAAAAGACACACTATGTGATTGAAAGGCAGGAACAGCAGTTAGATGAACCTAACAGTAAATAACAGCAGGCTAACGTTAGGTGCTAGCTTACGTTGCACCTGTCTGTCTG
>NW_019498929.1:0-329 GCF_002814215.2 Seriola lalandi dorsalis | reverse complement strand
ACCTCCGTCCATCCACCTCCATCCATCCACCTCCGTCCATCCACCTCCGTCCATCCACCTCCATTCATCCACCTCCGTCCATCCACCTCCGTCCATCCACCTCCGTCCATCCACCTCCGTCCATCCATCCACCTCCATCCATCCACCTCCATCCATCCACCTCCATCCATCCACCTCCGTCCATCCACCTCCGTCCATCCACCTCCACTTTACAGTTTACTTGTTAATGGATGAGTTAAGTCTTAAATGTCTAAAGCTTCACACCCTTCTTAGTTCTTATTAAGAGTTTTGGAGTTAAATAACAAAAACCTGCGATGCAGTGTGTGTGT
>NW_019498928.1:0-329 GCF_002814215.2 Seriola lalandi dorsalis | reverse complement strand
CAGGTATGTGTAGCCAACAATGCTGCTTGCACCCAGGTATGTGTAGCCAACAATGCTGCTTGCACCCAGGTATATGTAGCCAACAATGCTATTTGCACCCAGGTATGTGTAGCCAACAATGCTGCTTGCACCCAGGTATGTGTAGCCAACAATGCTGCTTGCACCCAGGTATATGTAGCCAACAATGCTATTTGCACCCAGGTATGTGTAGCCAACAATGCTACTTGCACCCAGGTATATGTAGCCAACAATGCTACTTGCACCAAGGTATATGTAGTCAACAATGCTATTTGCATCAAGGTTTATGTAGCCAACAATGCTATGTGCAC
>NW_019498927.1:0-682 GCF_002814215.2 Seriola lalandi dorsalis | reverse complement strand
ACTTTTTATGCCTTTCCATACCATGACTTTTTATGCCATAATATACTATGACTTTTTTATGACTTTTTATGCCATAATATACTATTACGTTTTTATGACTTTTTATGCCATACTATACTATGTAGTTTTTATGACTTTTTATGCCTTACTACACTATGACATATTTATGACTTTTTATGCCATACTATACTATGACTTTTTTTGTCTTAGTATACTATGACATTTTTATGACTTTTTATGCCTTTCCATACTATGACTTTTTATGCCATAGTATACTATGACGTTTTTATGACTTTTTTACCATACTATACTATGTAGTTTTTATGACTTTTTATGCCTTGGTATACTATGACGTTTTTATGACTTTTTATGCCATGCTATACTATGCCGTTTTTATGACTTTTTTACCATACTATACTATGTCGTTTTTATGACTTTTTATGACTTACCATACCATGACTTTTTATGCCTTGGTATACTATGACGTTTTTATGACTTTTTATGCCTTACCATACCATGACTTTTTATGCCTTGGTATACTATGACGTTTTTATGACTTTTTATGCCATACTATACTATGACGTTTTTATGACTTTTTATGCCATAATATACTATGACGTTTTTATGACTTTTTATGCCATACTATACTATGACTTTTCATGCCTTACGGCACTATGACATT
>NW_019498926.1:0-329 GCF_002814215.2 Seriola lalandi dorsalis | reverse complement strand
CACACACACACACACACACACACACACACACACACACACACACACCTTCAGGCTTTTCTGCCTCATGAAACATTTGCAAGTCAAAATGTTCTGCATGTTTCATGAGGGAGTCTCAGGAAGCTGCGAGTGTTAGAGTTAGTTAAAAACATGAGGTTCAAACCTCTTTCACAATCTGACGACCTCCCTGAGAAGTTCAGAGGTGAAGATGTTTATGAAAAAACAAACTGCAAATACGTCTGCAGCAGATTGTCAGTTAGAAGTTAGATTACTAACTAAATAACATATAGCACTTATTTATAGCTTATACTTTAATACTTCAGATTAATTCA
>NW_019498925.1:0-329 GCF_002814215.2 Seriola lalandi dorsalis | reverse complement strand
AACATCTACACAGCAGATGTGGTTTGAATTTGAACATGTCAACATTTCATTTAGATTCATAAGAAATATTTCTCTTTGGCTTGCTGGTCCAGATATGCATTACCTCTAATATGTTTGAAGCACAACTACTAGGGACCGATCTGGAACCATGAAATGTTTGATTGATCAATTAAAACTGTTTTATTTAAAATGATTTTATGGTAATCAACTAATCATTTCAGCTCTAATAACTTTATGAAGGTTTGACAAATTTAAAAAAAAAAAATGCAACAGTCAAAATGAAGATGTAAGAATGCCTTTCTGTTAATTCACATTCACATACATAGAAA
>NW_019498924.1:0-362 GCF_002814215.2 Seriola lalandi dorsalis | reverse complement strand
TTTATTAGTGCTGTGAAAGTTATTATTGAGAGTCATGCCTTATAACGGCCGTTTTAACGTTTATATCATGTTCACAGATACAGTGCCTGTAGGGAATATCTAGATAGCGCAGAGTTAAGGGGATATGTCCAAGGGGATAGTCTATAATACACATTTTTTGCATCTTGCACATATAATGAGCTATTTGCAGCATTTACAAGCTATTGACAACCCAGTTTACACATAAATGAGAGCATCTGTTATCATTCTTGCACTGTTTGCAGCTGTTGCCATAACTACACATTTGAGGAGATGTTGGTGTAACCTCTGTTTCCTCTGTTCAGGCCATCTATACAGCTTCCTGCAACAAGGGATGTTGCATG
>NW_019498923.1:0-329 GCF_002814215.2 Seriola lalandi dorsalis | reverse complement strand
CCATGTCCTCGTGTTGGCATATCTGTTCTTAGCATGTCCTGTTATTGGTGTTTCCTGTTGTTAGCGTGTCCTGTTGTTAGCATGTCCTGTTGTTGGCGTGTCCTGTTGTTAGTGTGTCCTGTTGTTGGCGTGTCCTGTTGTTGGTGGGTCCTGTTGTTAGCGTGTCCTGGTGTTAGCATGTCCTGTTGTTACCATGTCCTCGTGTTGGCATATCTGTTCTTAGCATGTCCTGTTGTTGGCGTGTCCTGTTGTTAGCGTGTCCTGTTGTTGGCGTGTCCTGTTGTTGGTGGGTCCTGTTGTTAGCGTGTCCTGGTGTTAGCATGTCCTGT
>NW_019498922.1:0-329 GCF_002814215.2 Seriola lalandi dorsalis | reverse complement strand
ACAGTCCTTTTGGAAGTCTCTCTCTCTCCCTCTCTCTCTCTCTCTCTCTCTCTCTCTCTCTCTCTCTCTCTCTGTCTGTGTCTCTCTGCCTCAGGCCACCCTCTCCTCCCCTTCAACAGATTTATGGATCATCACTTTGATGGAATAAATTACACTCTTCAAAGAGAGGGTGACAAAACCTTTTGACATTGATAGCCACTGATGATAAAGTATGTGGCAAGCATTATGAGTAAGGCTTAGAGAAAATAATGTGACTGCTGAGAGGAAGGGATATTTAATGATATGTTATGTTTCATCGAAATGGCTTGTAGAAATAAAACAAAATACAG
>NW_019498921.1:0-329 GCF_002814215.2 Seriola lalandi dorsalis | reverse complement strand
GGATGGTCACCAGGCTTACAGCTCTGCTTCATTGGTCACTAATGGAAAGATGCTTAGTTTTGTTTAATAAAATCAGAACATTTTTAACATCATGTAAAAATCAAGGGGACAAGAACCGATCCATATGGGACACCGCACAAAGGATTTACTGAGAAGAAGGAGTTCTTGACCCAAAAAAGAGAAAAAGAAAAGTCTATTATTCAAGAAAGACTTAAACAATATAATGAACATTCATATAAACTATAAAAGCAAGTTTTGGATAAATCAAGTCTTGTTGGCTGCAGTTGGAATTGGCCTCCCAACAGCAGCTGTATTAGTACCTTGTCGTG
>NW_019498920.1:0-329 GCF_002814215.2 Seriola lalandi dorsalis | reverse complement strand
ATATCAGAAAATAATAATTATATATATATATTAGAATTTTCCTAAAATAGGTGATGTCATCAAATCCCAAAAAATTTTCATTCACTTAAGACTAATAAAACCTCACAACTTAAAAATGACTTCAATGATTAATCATTAATCAATTACCAAAATATCCACCCATCCATCCATTGACTAACTGATCAATCAGCTTATTGTTTCAGCTGCACTATAAATATATTTTACACAGGCACTCAGATTCCAGTAGTTGCAGAACATAATTTGTTTTCATAAACATCTGTTGCACTGTAACGAGCTGTTTTTAAAACTACCAAGCATCAGTGTCTTTA
>NW_019498919.1:0-950 GCF_002814215.2 Seriola lalandi dorsalis | reverse complement strand
CTTTAAGGTTTTTTGGCATTTTTATGCCTTACTCTACTATTTTGTTTTATTCCTTATCATAATATGATGTATTTATGACTGTTTATGCCTTAAAACACTATAATATTTTTTGACGTTTTATGCCATACTATACTATGACATTTTTTTATAATTTCATGCCACAATAAACTTTAAGGTTTTTTGGCATTTTTATGCCTTACTATACTATGTCGTTTTATTCCTTATCATACTATGATGTTTTTATGACTTTTTGTGCCTTATTATACTATGTCCTTTTTTTTGACTTTTCATGCCTTAATATACTATGTCGTTTTTATGCGCTTTATGCCATACTATACTATGACGTTTTTATGATTTACTATAATGTTGTTTTTATGCCATACAATACTATGACGTTTTTTATGCCTTATTATACTATGTCCTTTTTATGACTTTTCATGCCTTACTATACTATGTCGTTTTTATGCGCTTTATGCCTTACTATACTATGACGTTTTTTATGCCTTATTATACTATGTCCTTTTTATGACTTTTCATGCCTTAATATACTATGACGTTTTTATGACTTTTCATGCCTTACTATACTATGACGTTTTTATCACTTTTTATGCCTTACTATAATATGTTGTTTTTATGACGTTTTATGCCATACTATACTTTGACGATTTTTCATAATTTTATGCCATACTATAGTATGACATTTTTTGGCATTTTTATGCCTTACTATACTATGTCATTTTATTCCTTATCATACTATGATGTATTTATGACTGTTTATGCCTTAAAACACTATAATATTTTTTGACGTTTTATGCCATACTATACTATGACGATTTTTCATAATTTTATGCCATACTATATTATGAAATTTTTTGGCATTTTTATGCCTTACTATACTATGTCGTTTTATTCCTTATCATATTATGATGTTTTTATGACTGTTTATGCCT
>NW_019498918.1:0-329 GCF_002814215.2 Seriola lalandi dorsalis | reverse complement strand
GTGTGTGTGTGTGTGTGTGTGTGTGTGTGTGATCAGGATCTTGATGATACAGTCTCTCTGAATCGGCTGAATCCATGTGGTTTATAGTGAGAGCTGATGATGCAGTCAGCTGATGATGCAGTCAGCTGATGATGCAGTCAGCTGATGATGCAGTCAGCTGATCTGTGGACGCTGAACAAACATGTTTTTGGAGTTTTGCTTCATTTTTCCAAGAAAGTGAAAGAAGGTGAAAGAAAGTGAAGATGAAGATGAAGGTAGAAACCTGAGGCACAGAGGAGCAGAATACCTTCAGAGATCCAGTGTCTCTCTCTCTCTCTCTCTCTCTCTCT
>NW_019498917.1:0-329 GCF_002814215.2 Seriola lalandi dorsalis | reverse complement strand
GTATGTTAAGGCATAAAAACATCAAAGAACGCCATAATATGATAAGGTATACAGATATCATAGGATATTAAAGCATATAAAGTGAGAAAAACAACATAGTATAGTATGGCGAAAAAAGGCAAAAAAAAAACATAGTATAGTATGGAAAAAAAAAGCAAGGTACATTAAGGCATAAAAACATCAAAAAACGTCATAATATGGTAAGGTATACACATATCATAGTATATTAATGCTTGTAAAGATAAGAAAACAGACCTAATATAGTAGGGCAAAAAAAGTGAAAAAACGACATAGTATAGTATGGCAAAAAAATCTAAAAAAAATGGCAT
>NW_019498916.1:0-400 GCF_002814215.2 Seriola lalandi dorsalis | reverse complement strand
AAAAACATCATAGTATAGTAAGGCATAAAAAGTCATAAAAACGACATAGTATAGTAAGGCATAAAAATGTCATAGTATAGTATGGCATAAAAAGTCATAAAAATGTCATTGTATAGTAAGGCATAAAAAGTCATAAAAACGACACAGTATAGTAAGGCAAAAAAAAAGTCATAAAAACGACACAGTATAGTAAGGCATAAAAAGTCAAAAAAACGACATAGTATAGTAAGATATAAAAATGTCATAGTATAGTAAGGCATAAAAAGTCATAAAAACATCATAGTATAGTAAGACATAAAAATGTCATAGTATAGTAAGGCATAAAAATGTCACAGTATAGTAAGGCATAAAAACTCATTAAAAAGTCATTGTATAGTAAGGCATAAAAAGTCATAAAAAC
>NW_019498915.1:0-329 GCF_002814215.2 Seriola lalandi dorsalis | reverse complement strand
TAAAATTCTGTCGTAAAATATGTGTTTCCTATGGCGACCATCTTGAAATGTTTTAATTTGGTTTGTGGCTAATTGGATTTCATCAAATGAATGGCCTCAGAGGGAGAAACAAACCAATTCTGGTGCTTGAATCCACAATCCACAGCTCTGTCTGGCTTTTTGTTTCTTTTCTAACATTTCTCCTCAATAAAGGTGAAATAAAGGTTTAGGCCTTTCATAATCCAATGCTAAACACATTGGCCTGTGGTTCCCAAAGTGACTGACTGACTGACTGACTGACTGACTGATTAGTTGTTTGCGTAAATTAGCTGGCAGCTCCTCCCCAGTTA
>NW_019498914.1:0-329 GCF_002814215.2 Seriola lalandi dorsalis | reverse complement strand
CTCTCTCTCTCTCTCTCTCTCTCTCTCTCTCTCTCTCTCTCTCTCTCTCTCTCTCTCTTCCTCTCGTCTCTTTACGTTTCATTGAACAGATTGAAAAAGCCCCAGAATTTCTGCGAATTTTTTCCTCCAGTTGAAACATATTGAACTTGCACAGAAGCTTCAATTTACACCGCCCCCTCCAATTATGTGTGTAATGGCATAATTCCATTGACTTTGTATACAGCAGTACACAGGAATAGATTTTTTTGCATCGTGGATTTTCTACCTGTGATGTGTTTAAAACTGCTAAATTCTTCAAGAAAACAAGTTTGTTTGACACGCTGCTTTCA
>NW_019498913.1:0-501 GCF_002814215.2 Seriola lalandi dorsalis | reverse complement strand
AGGCATAAAATGTCATAGGAATGTCATTTTATAGTAAGGCATAAAATGTCATAAAAACATCATAGTATAGTAATGCAAAAAACATCATAAAAATGTCATAGCATAGTCAGACATATAAACGACATAGTATAGTAAGGCATAAAAATGACAAAATAGTAAGGCATAAAAAGTCATAAAAATGTCATAGTTTAGTAAGGCATATAAACGAAGGAATAGTAAGGCATAAAAAGTCATAAAAACGACATAGTATAATAAGTCATAAAAAGTCATAAAAACGACATAGTATACTAATCCAAAAAAACGTCATAAAAACATCATAGCATAGTAAGGCATAAAAATGTCATAGTATAGTAAGTCATAAAAAGTCATGAAAATGTCATAGTATAGTAAGTCATAAAAAGTCATGAAAATGTCATAGTATAGTAAGACATAAAATGTCAAAAAACGTCATAGTATAGTAAGGCAAAAAAAGTCATAAAAACATCATAGTATAGTAAGGCA
>NW_019498912.1:0-329 GCF_002814215.2 Seriola lalandi dorsalis | reverse complement strand
GTTCAGGAAACTGTTTGGTCGTCCTGGTTTTCACTGACAAAGTCGAAAATCTTTCTGCAGGAGAAAAAAAAAATAAAAAAAATAATAATAACCCCATCTGATCAGAAACAGAAGAAAAAAGCTGCAGAGACGTATCAACAGGTTACACATGCTGATGCCACATGCAGATTCACAGGCGACAAACACAGCAGAAACTCACATATAGTGCTCATTCATACTGGATGCTGTACGTGTGAGAGGTCGTCAGGATCTCGTCCCATCTTTAATGATAAATACATTTATTTGTATTTGTCTGTATTCTTAATTTGATTTTTGTCCAGAGCAAATCA
>NW_019498911.1:0-329 GCF_002814215.2 Seriola lalandi dorsalis | reverse complement strand
CTTTACTATTTTATGACGTTTTTTTCACATTTTAGTGCCTTACTATGATGTTTTTTGACATACTATACTATGATGTTTTTTTCACATTTTAATACCTTACTATACTATGACTTTTCACATTTTAATGCCTTACTATTTTATGACGTTTTTTGACATACTATACTATGATGTTTTTTTCACATTTTAATACCTCACTATACTATGACTTTTTTTTTACTTTTTTAAGCCTTACTATACTATGACGTTTTTTTTTAAGTTTTTTTGCACACTATACTATGACGTTTTTATGCCTTACTATACTATGACGTTTTTTGACATACTATGGTATG
>NW_019498910.1:0-329 GCF_002814215.2 Seriola lalandi dorsalis | reverse complement strand
AAAAAACAAATATATATATATATATATATATATATATATATATGGTAGATTTGTGCTTTGAGTTGTGATTCACTGTGCAGGGGCTCATTTTTCTGTCCATTATGTTTCACATCAGAGACACCAGGAAAAACCACGTGTGCACTGCAGCAGCAGAAGAAGAAGCAGCGAGCTACAGTCACAGCTTCGGGCCGCTTCAGTAAACACAGGGTCGGCCATGTTTAATTTCCTCAGCAGGTTTTATTGACTCTCTGCTACTGCAGCGTCTGATTCCTCAGCTGCGACAGAGACTCAGTTTTTAATCCTCGGGAGGATTTGTTGATTCGTTGAGC
>NW_019498909.1:0-329 GCF_002814215.2 Seriola lalandi dorsalis | reverse complement strand
TTTTTACAGTAAGTGTTACCTTTATTTGCATTGTGGAGTACTTTTGTGCTGTGGTTTAGACAAAATAAAAATCGTACTTATTTGTGCAGTTCTTCTTCTTAGGAGAAGCTGTTTTATAAAATGTTTTGCTTCAGTCCAATATTTTTCTCAGATTCTCAGAGCTCTGTCTGTATGTTATAATGAGCCCATATTCCTCTTAAGACTTTTCTCTATATGGATCTCTGGGTACTGCTCAGTGTGATTATAGAGGACATCTTACTTGAATGCTTGCACAATTCACTTACAGTTACAGTTATGTGTAGCTCAGTGCTATCAATATAACTACACTC
>NW_019498908.1:0-329 GCF_002814215.2 Seriola lalandi dorsalis | reverse complement strand
GGAGGAGCAGGAGGAGGAGCAGGAGGAGCAGGAGGAGGAGCAGGAGGACGAGCAGGAGGACGAGCAGGAGGAGGAGCAGGAGGAGCAGGAGGAGGAGCAGGAGGACGAGCAGGAGGACGAGCAGGAGGAGGAGGAGTGAGGGCAGTGAGCGCACCAAACCAGACAGAAAGAATAGACAAATATGAAATTGTTAGATAAGTCAGAAATATCCTGAGTGAATAACAGTCTCTGTGCAGGGCGGTGGATTGTGTCTTGATATGACATCATAGTTGTTGCACTAATGTGCTGGTGAACTGCGCCCCTCCTCACCCTCTCTGTATTTCTCTGCT
>NW_019498907.1:0-419 GCF_002814215.2 Seriola lalandi dorsalis | reverse complement strand
GCATAAAATGTCAAAAAAAACATCATAGAATATTAAGGCATAAAAGGTCATAAAAACGTCATAGTATGATAAGGGATATATTGACGGAGTATATTAAGGCATAGAAATGCCAAAATACGTCATAGTATAGTATGGCATAAACTTTCAAAAGGTTCATAGTATAGTATGGCATAAAATGTCAAAAAAACATCATAGTATATTAAGGCATAAAAGGTCATATAAACATCATAGTATGGTAAGGCATCAAATGACGTAGTATTGTAGAGCATAAAAATGCCAAAAAACGTCATAGTATTGTAAGGCATAAAAATGTCAAAAAACGTCATAGTATAGTATGGCATAAAATGTCAAATAATATTGTAGGCATAAAAATGCACAAAAAAACGTCATAGTATAGTATGGTATAAAATGTCAAAAAA
>NW_019498906.1:0-340 GCF_002814215.2 Seriola lalandi dorsalis | reverse complement strand
GTCAACGTTCATTATGTGACAGTGCGAGGAGTGAGAGTACGTTACAGTGTTCACACAGAGATCAGACCGAGGCGGATACGTCTTCTTTCAAAACTAAAACAGTCACCTGAAAACACACATCACATGACCATCACCTGCACTGAGCGTGTGCGAGCCGGTGTAAACAGGAAGTAGCTTGTCTCCTCTGCAGTAAAGCCTCTGAAGGAGGAACAGCAGAGACAGTTGTAGCATTAAAACAGAGAATGTAAGTGAACAGCAGCTGCTGCAAAGACAACAAGGTCAGTAACACTGTCATTCATTATCATGTTGTATTCACCACTGGTAGTCCAGGCTGATGACA
>NW_019498905.1:0-329 GCF_002814215.2 Seriola lalandi dorsalis | reverse complement strand
TGACTATAATATGTCGTTTGTTTCACTTTTTAGACCTTACTAAGCTCTATCATTTTTATGACTTTTTAGGCCTTACTATACTATGCCGTTTTTTTTACTTTTCACGCCTTACTATACTATGATGTTTTTTTTCACTTTTTATGCCTTACTAAGCTCTATAATTTTCATGACTTTTTATGTCTTACTATACTATGACGTTTTTATGACTTTTCATGCCTTGTTATACTATGTAGTTTTTATGACTTTTTATCCCTTACTTCTTTTAACGTTTTTCACTTTTTATGCTTGATTATATCATGTTTCACAGCCTGTCTTAATGGCTGGAAAAA
>NW_019498904.1:0-452 GCF_002814215.2 Seriola lalandi dorsalis | reverse complement strand
TGAGACTACCACTTCCAAACATGTGACTACCACTTCCAAACATGTGACTACCACTTCCAAACATGTGACTACCACTTCCAAACATGTGACTACCACTTCCAAACATGAGACTACCACTTCAGTACACGTGACTACCACTTCCAAACACGAGACTACCACTTCCAAACATGTGACTACCACTTCCAAACATGAGACTACCACTTCAGAACATGTGACTACCACTTCCAAACACGTGACTACCACTTCCAAACATGTGACTACCACTTCCAAACATGTGACTACCACTTCCAAACACGTGACTACCACTTCCAAACATGAGACTACCACTTCAGTACATGTGACTACCACTTCCAAACACGAGACTACCACTTCCAAACACGTGACTACCACTTCCATACATGTGACTACCACTTCCAAACATGTGACTACCACTTCCAAACATGTGACTACCA
>NW_019498903.1:0-329 GCF_002814215.2 Seriola lalandi dorsalis | reverse complement strand
TGTCGATCTTCGGATCCACATATGTATGTGAGCAGCTATTCTCCACTATGATTCATGGGATGAAAGAGCCGCATGCGGCTCCGGAGCCGCGGGTTGCCGACCCCTGGGCTAGTCGCTAACTATGTTTACTTTTGGTGCCAGGCAGGTAGTATATAGCGGTTTCATCAGAGCTCATTTTCTGAAAACAGCTGCCTGGAAACATTGATGAGATGTTGATGAAACTGGTGACAGTGAACCAAAACACTAATGTGGTAGACTATAAAACCAAAACAATGAGCTAAAAGATGCTAAATCGCTACACAGAGCTCAGGGCAACTCCAGATTGAGGA
>NW_019498902.1:0-329 GCF_002814215.2 Seriola lalandi dorsalis | reverse complement strand
CAACGAGGGCCAGTACAATGCGGGATTTGCTACATTCTGAAGATAAAACATGGATCGGCACCGACTGTCCGAAGCCCCAACTTCAAACTTGGGAGCTGTATTATATGCAATTCTTCTGCTTGGTATCGCTGTGTGACGTTGATTAGAGCCACCCTGCTAACTTTATCACACTTGAAAGGCGTTTTAGCTGTCTGTAAAGTCAAGCCAGTTTTGCAGTGATTAGCATAACCTATGCTAATCTGGGCTTGTTTATTAGTGCTGTGAAAGTTATTATTGAGAGTCATCCCTTATGATGGCCGTTTTAACGTTTATATCATGTTTACAGATAC
>NW_019498901.1:0-329 GCF_002814215.2 Seriola lalandi dorsalis | reverse complement strand
ATCTTACACATTACACCTTTAAAACATCTCAATACATGCAACCTAACTCAGGCATTAGCCCTCCATTAAGTTAACAACAAGACTAAGTCAAAATATGCATGAACCTATGGTCTAATCCTGAATTTATAGCTGCGTCATCATCTGACAAAATCACCAAACACATAAACTAAGACAAAGACTGAGCTGTGAGTTCAGCTATATTCTATTATAAAATGGTCGCGTCATAGAGACAGACTATCTTTTTTATTTAGTCTCTCACACAGAGCACAGCCTCTGTCTGAAGCCACAATAGTTTAGTCTTTATTTACTTCAACTCCAGAACGTCAACA
>NW_019498900.1:0-876 GCF_002814215.2 Seriola lalandi dorsalis | reverse complement strand
ATGAAAGAGTAAAATGTAAAGAACATGATCACACTTTCCTAATAAAGTGCTCAGTGAGTGTATGTGACTGTCCTAAATCTCATCTGGATACGAGACACTTGAAATGATTGACAGTTGTGAATGTGGCTTTAGTCAGACTAAAGCCTGATCAAATTAAACTGAACAACTACTGTGGATGTTGTCCCTTCACTTCCATTTAAAACAGGAACATTTACAGTGACCAGTGACTCTGTCAATGAACATGGTGACATGACAACAGTGTTTTAACACAGACACAAAGTATTATTCCTGCTGCTATTCACTGACATGTTGTGAACTAATAAAGACACAACACATATCATAACAGCCGGAGTACATGAGCTTCACTTCACCGAACACTGTGTACATGTGCACACTCTTATCATATGATAAAATTAGCCTCATCTGATTAGCAGTTAGCATGGCCCAGCTGAATCCCTGTTGATGCTGTGAAAACCTCAGACTTCTCCTCAGTGTAACAGTAACCTCATAACTATTCTCACTGAACTGATGTGTCAAGAAAACATTCATATATATATATATATATATATATATATATATATATATATATGTATACATAATATCTCAAACATTTGTCATATATCTAAGTTTTTCCATAAAGACCTATGTGTTAAACTATGTGCAGCAGTGACTGTGATAAAGTGAACTCCTCGTTCTGCCTCCTGGAGGAGGAACAATGTGGGCATGTGTGTGGCCTGATTAACATGTAACTGGAGCTGTGACATCATTCAGCCTGAAGCAGCAGGTGTGAGGAGAATGGAACCGTCTCTGTCCGTGCTCATAGTTCTGGTCCTGGTGTGGTCCTGCAGAGGCTGGGAGGCTCCAGACTTCTGTCAT
>NW_019498899.1:0-329 GCF_002814215.2 Seriola lalandi dorsalis | reverse complement strand
AGTCACTGGGTCTATAAACCATCAGAAACAATTAATTTGGTGTCACAGTATCCCAGAGTCCTCGCTGAGGTCCTGAAGAGACCAGCAGACCACAATCAGAGAACCTCCAGTGTACTGTCAGAGGAGAAAACCTGGACCTAGAGCCTTTTATTCTGACACTAATTCAAAATAATAATGAAACAATGATTAAAGTAATTGCTGGCTCATGTATTGGTTATAGAACACACGGATCACGTGTCTCTTTATTGTCCTTGAGCATGTGGGTGTGATGGTGTCAAGTCCAAGTTGTCCAGGTCTGGACTCCCTCTCTTTACTGAAGTCTGATTCAG
>NW_019498898.1:0-329 GCF_002814215.2 Seriola lalandi dorsalis | reverse complement strand
CACACACACACACACACACACACACACACACACACACACACACACACACACACACACACACCTGAAAGACACTCAAATTCCAATGGTTTCCAATGCTGCCCATCACCGACACACCCACTAACACACCAGTACACTCTGGCGTGGCCCACTCTGCTCTCCCTGCCTCATCTGTCAAGCTAAAAATAGGCTCCTCACTCAGGAACCTCTCTCACACGCTGCTCATGCGTCGACTCTCCTCTCATAATGGTGCACTTCTTACTCAAAAAATGTCACACTGCTGGTGTCACAAGACAGATTCATCACTTCCCATCTTTTTCTTTTTTTTTTTT
>NW_019498897.1:0-329 GCF_002814215.2 Seriola lalandi dorsalis | reverse complement strand
TTCCAGTCAATACATTAAGCTAACAGGCCGATGGCAGAAGCTTCATATTTAATGAACATCGGACATATGGATGTGATGCCAATCTTCTCATCTAACTCTCAGCAAAAAAGCAAAGAAATGTGTTTCCCAAAATATCTATCATTATTTCTACTATTATTGATTTCATGCATTTTACAGACAAGCAAACAGCATATGCCATTATACATGAAAAACATATTTTGAAAAGAACTTTAATTTTTACCATAAATAAGGAATAATATACAGTATATATATATATATATATATATATATATATATATATATATATATATATATATATATATATATAT
>NW_019498896.1:0-329 GCF_002814215.2 Seriola lalandi dorsalis | reverse complement strand
CTTTTTTTTTTGCCCCACCATACTATGACTTTTTATGCCTTACAATACTATGACGCTTTTATGCCTTTTTTATGCCTTGCTACTATGACTTTTTATGCCTTCCGATACTGTGACTTTTTTATTCCTTTTTTTTTGCCTTACTATACTATGACGTTTTATGCGTTACTATACTATGACTTTTTATGCCTTACTATACTATGACTTTTTATGCCTATTTTTGCCTTACTATACTATGACTTTTTTTGCCTTACTATACTATGACTTTTTATGCCTTACTGTACTATGACTTTTTTATGCCTTTTCTTTTTGCCTTACTATACTATGACTTT
>NW_019498895.1:0-371 GCF_002814215.2 Seriola lalandi dorsalis | reverse complement strand
CAATGGTCTCGGGCTGCTTCATGCGGTAATGTTTTTCCGCCGTCGCAGTGGAATGAGTGAGGTAGTCGGCCACCAGAGACTTCTCTGTGTCAGTCATCGTCCCGGTGGCCGCCTCGAAGACTCTGCGTGCCACTCGGCTGGTCACTGGCTTGAGTTTGTATCTAAAGTGAAAGTTTAAACAGATATTAATGACATTAATTGACACATCACACCAGAGAGCTGAGACGGTTATTTATAGAAGTACATTTGGGAGGGGAAATGAATCATGATGGTTAGCTTACTTTGAGTGCAGCCGGTTGAGGTCATTGGAGGCATTATAGATCGGCCTCCCCGTGGTGGAGATGAAGAACCGTTCCTCCTCGTCATCTGAG
>NW_019498894.1:0-330 GCF_002814215.2 Seriola lalandi dorsalis | reverse complement strand
TGTGACCTTCATGTGCCTGCGCTTCTGTTGACCTGAACCTGGACTTAAAAAAAAAAAAAAAAAAAAATTCTGCATCATTATGAAAAACTTGGCATTTCTCTCATTCTCTGCTTTAAAGCCAGAATAACACCAAAAAATATTTATCAGAGTTTAAAAGAAGTTCATTAGGATCAAGGTCACAAGTTCTGACACGGAAAACCACAGACCGAATCACACTGTCAAACAGTCGTTTTTTGTTTTAAGTTTCAAACTGCTCAATCTTCAGAGCAGTTCAGACATCACTGTTGTGGAATATTGAAACAGGCCTCAGAGCTTTGGTATCAAACATAA
>NW_019498893.1:0-329 GCF_002814215.2 Seriola lalandi dorsalis | reverse complement strand
TTTTATTTTATTTTATTTTGGCAGTTCTGTTCTTCCATTCTCCTTCCGGCAGCGCGGAGCGGAGCGGGCTTCCGAGAGGGGAGGCTCGGAGCTCCAGCTGGTGTTTGGCTCGTGACGCGGAATCAGGTGGAGGAAAATCTCCTTACAGAGGAGCGTGGCGGTAGAAATACAGGGGAGGCAGTGAACGCAACACTCCGCTCCAACAAACACAGCAGCTCTGTCCGCTCCACAGGGAGTTCACCCGGACTACCGACCGCATCGCCCGGCCCCCCGCTGGTCCCGGTCCACATGCGGGTCTGTGTTTGAGGAGTCACCTTCCAGGAGGCTTT
>NW_019498892.1:0-329 GCF_002814215.2 Seriola lalandi dorsalis | reverse complement strand
GAGAGAGAGAGAGAGAGAGAGAGAGAGAGCAGCTCTGAACTGCGTCTGCTCCTCGTTAGCACTGAGCTCTTTGGTATAAGCTCCACCCAGCTGGCACCTCCAGGTCGCCAAAACAAACCACAATCTCTCCTCAGAGACCGGCCGAAACATGTGTGACCCCACGGCGACCTCTGGAGCCAGATGACTGGGTCCCACTGGGAGCCCACCTGCGCCCTGATTGGCTGAGAGGGGGGCTGAACTCTGATGTCATCGATTGCTCAAGTTGTTGTTGGTGTTCGAGTGGGAACGTGTGTGTGTGTGTGTGTGTGTGTGTGTGTGTGTGTGTGTGT
>NW_019498891.1:0-329 GCF_002814215.2 Seriola lalandi dorsalis | reverse complement strand
AAAAAAAAAAAAAAAAAAAAAAAAAAAAATGGCTGATCTTCAAGGTTAAGGAAAGTAATAAAAAAAATTCCTGGCTCCACACCAAACTTTACAGGGTTTTCCTTGGCTGCAGTTCTGTACTTTTTGTGTAATCCTGGGAAAATCTCCTTGAGGACGGTTCATAAATTTTGTGATATTCTATCTTTTTCTTGTTGTCATCAAAATACCAAAAACAAATACCGCCTGTGTATCCAGAGCCTGTTTCAATTTGAAAATTGACCAGCAAACATGTTTTTTCTAGAAACATTTTTCACTAGAACTGCTTTCTAATGAATGAGCAGAAAACTGTT
>NW_019498890.1:0-3886 GCF_002814215.2 Seriola lalandi dorsalis | reverse complement strand
GTGCTTCTGTTGGTAAATTGTCATTTTTATTTTTATTGTGTCTTTATTTTATGTCCTTATCAGGCAAGTAAACCGTAATTAACATTTCCAGTATGACAAACATACAAACCATTTAATAAAGTCAAATTAAATGTCTATCGTCACTTGTTTATTCATTATGTGTCAGTAAAAAGAGGGAAGTCTGGAGGAATAATGTACAGGATAGTAATGTATTTTCATACAGTAATGTATGAATAGCTGAAGGTGATATTTTGCTCCCTGTGGGCTCTCAGCTGGAGTTAAGACCCTTTGTAATGAACTTAATAAAAGGTAATACGTTAGTCAATTATTCCCATTTGATAGTTAATTTCTTATTTAAAGCACTGGGAGACATTCACTCTCTGTATGAATGTAATATATTTTCTACAGTAGAGGCAAAACACAAGGTAAGTGCACTGACTACTTGCAGCACACACATGATATCATTAAAAGTCTACAGACATCGGTTTACACGGCAGCAACCAGTAGCAACAGCATACTTTAGCTAGCTGTCACACAAAAAACTGTAACCCTGTCTCAAAGCACAGGCTGCCCTGCAGGACCACAACCATTAAATGTCAGGTGATGGTGTTTTGTGTGAGACAGTTATTGTTCAGGAACTTTGTTGAGATGTTTTATGTTGCTTTTACCTCCCATTTCTGCAAGATCAGCCACAGGCCACATAATGTCCATGGCTGAGGGAACAATAGAGCTGAGAGATGAAGTTACTGTTAGGATTACGACCTCGTGGTCCTTTTTCTCTCCCTCTTGTGTTCTGCTGTTTTCCCCTCCCTCATGTGTTTGTTTGTCCTTAGTTTGTCCTCTGTGTCTATATTTCTGTGTGTGTGTGTGTGTGTGTGTGTGTGTGTGTGTGTGTGTGTGTGTGTGTGTGTCAGCTGAGCGTGGTTTCCTTGTTCCTGCTCCCTCCAGTCTCCATACCCACCTGCTTCTCATCATGCAATCAACTCCACAACCCGCTGCAGTACAAAGGAGCCGGTCAGCTCACCATTCCTCGCCAGATCGTTCTGTCACATGCACATCCTTACGTCGTCAACCCTGCCGCCTGCCACGACCCGGCCTAGTCTAGTCTGTTTGGGTCTTTCCATGTGTCCACTCTGGTTTCAAAATAAAGCTTTAAAAAAAAAAAAAAGCACTGAGATTTTATCATGCTAGATAAAAAGCCTATATAATAACTATTATAGCTTAATTTTAATTGAACAAATATTCTTTAATCAGACAGGATTTCTGACAGCGGCGATGCTTTTACGCTACTTGAACTTGCTTCGTAGTCCAGGCCTCTGCTTGGTTTCATGTCTGTTTGCCTCACCTGCCTTCCCAGCTCTAAGGGAGTCATGTCTGTGTGCCCAACCTCTGCCATCCGCCACAATCTACATAATTTACAATTTAAGATTAGCTTTACCACCATTCTGTGTTCTTTTCTGTGGGTTCAGCTCTATACTAAAACCTCACAGTTACACCATTGGTTGGACGAGTGATGGACTTTTCTTATTGGCTGTTGCTCTTCCAAAATGATTTGGCATGAACTGTCCAAAACAGTTTTATAGCATTTCTTCAAATTATGACCAGGGCCTTCATTTACCTCAACTGCAGAAGCTAACAGGCCTTTATTTAAGGCCTGTTAGTATTAGAGGCAGACCTTTTATTCTAATTCCTTTCATTTTAATGTCTGATATCTATAATTGGTCAGTACTTTAGTACAATGCCTCGTATTGATCCACTCCCATTTGCCTTATTATAGTTACTGCATTATGCATCAATACAAATATTTTCTCATTTCCAGCAGTTTACAGTGCAAACAATAAAATTAGAAATGGACTTTCACCTTCAGTGCTCATGCTTGTGTGACAACACCCCATTTATTTTTATGTTGACAGCACATTGTGCTATTGCTTTTTGAGATTATTTTCTATTAAACTGAAGTTTATAAAAAAGTGTTTTGGCACACCTGGCCGAGTGGCGCCATCCATTGTACTGAAAGGGGGATTTAATTCTGGCATGTTAAATTATTATTACCGTTGGTTGTGAAAGTGAAACAAGTTCTGCCCGGGACTTATCTGGGTGCAGCCATGTACGAGGTTTATGCTTGTTACTTGAGTTTTGGCTGTTAGTATGGAGACATTTAACAGGTCATACTTTATATTATTGTATAGAACTTCGGAAAAGATGTGAAAAATGTATTGATGCATCAGGTTTGTCACTTGTAGTGACTTTGTTGTTGCAAATATTGCTAATGTATGTGATGTGAAGATTGGCCAGTGGCCTTTCTTTAAATTAAATTCTACTGTTGAGAAATGATAATGAGGGTTTGGATTGTGGGGTTCCATTTTATTTACATATTATGCATTAATCTGTATTTCACAGTCTTCCTATGAGGGAAATTTTCCCCAATTATTTCTGTATTCCAGTATTTCTGTAGTAGTTTTATCTTTGTTTATGACACAATGTTATTTCATATGTTTCCCAGATTATCCCTCTCTCCCCAAATTCTTTATTCATGAGAAAAACACTTGTATGTTAATAAACCTACATCTAAAAAGAATTCCTATAGGGTAACTTTCCTTAACCTTGTTATATGCTCCTGTAACCCAGTTCTGTCTTTTTACCCAAGAACAATATTATTGTGCACCATAATTCTAAAATATATATTGGATAATTAAAAACAAACTATAACAAAAGTCAACATGTTTAAGGCAATATGCCTTTGAGCATGGTGTATTTTGCAGGGAATGATATGTTGAGAAACAAAGTCACTTAAGATGAAAACTGTACACACTGCCAGTCATTGCCATGAATCATTTAGTGTATAGCTATACCTGTTTAGAAAGGCTTTTGGTTTTTGATCCTATAATTCAATTAGGAATTTATTAATAGAACAAGAATAGAATCATGCTTCAGTTGGCACAGGTTCACATTCCCTCTCTCGTCACGATCAACTGATCTTACCACATTTTTCTGATCATTCAAACACACTGTGACGTTTACTGTGAAATAACAGGAAGGCATCGTGTTTATTCATGTATTTCTTTGAATTCATGTCAACCAGGAAATCTGTATGTGTTTATGGTAAAGACAATTAAATACATGTTCATTAATGAATCACAATGCTATAAAAACAAGAGCTTCTGCACAGGTAGACACAGAACTCTGAGAGGAGGTGAAGCTGCACACACTGATGTTGAAGCCCTGACTACATTACAGCACACTTGAAAACTTGATCTGTAAGTATATGTTTATTTTGATCTTCTGCTGTTTATTGATATCAATTAATAGATCATTTGTTGATTGTCAAATTGTTATCTCAAAAATATGTAAAATATGAAAAAAAAGTGAAAAAAATGATGTTACAAATACTGAACGTTACATTAAATTCTCATTTTTTTAAATTTAATTCTCTACAGGTATCTCTTGATCATCTTGCAAGGAATAAATTAGACAGGTAAAAATCCAGATCCACCCTGTGTTCAATATAAAATCAATAATTGCTGGGTAAAAATAATTCCTGGTTCAATAATTCTGCCTCATTATCAATTTGTTTGACAGAATGTACCACGTTGTCCTCTTCGCTCTGCTCACAGCTTGTGTGTTAGCTGATGGTAAGTTTCATTTATCACATTAATCACAGTTTAATAGTCTGTTGACATGTAATATGCTCATAAAAAATAGCTTATGCTTGATTAACAGTTCAGTTTAAGGCACGTAGTATTTTGCAGATAATCAGATATGTTTGAAAACACTTTACTGAGCAAACACTACACATAATAATTTACTGTAATTAAATTTGATTTATACATATTTGTACCAGACAAACAAAATTAAACATAAGATCAAATAAAATGAAATAAAAGAG
>NW_019498889.1:0-329 GCF_002814215.2 Seriola lalandi dorsalis | reverse complement strand
ACTGGATTATTTTGGAAGCGTTGTGTGCTAATTTTTATGTTGCTGTACATAATAAAAAAAATAAAATAAAAATACTACTACTAATAATAATAATAATAATAATAATAATAATAATAATACAGAAGTTGATAATATCAATTAAAATGTTGATAATAACTTTCAAAGAGGAATCGATAGTTACAATCATACAGTGACCTTTTTCTTATCCTTGTGCAGTTAAGTGGTTTGTATTTGACATGCTGTCTGTCTAGACTCCGGTCTAAAATGATTAAATTTCTTTTAAATTCTGTTTGCTAATCTAGCATGCTCTGGTAGCCCTTGGGTTTCAT
>NW_019498887.1:0-329 GCF_002814215.2 Seriola lalandi dorsalis | reverse complement strand
TACAGGGGCAACAGCTCTTTCTCAGAAACAATGCAACAAGTGCGCAACAATAAGTGTGTGGCTGGGTGACAGCGTTTCACTCCAGATCCTCTACATTTCCTCTTCTCTGTGCATTTATTGTGTGGTAAAGTCAGTTCTCATCCTCAAGTTGCTGGACGAATCATTACATTTCCCCTAGAGCAAGTGAACATATGTTTGCATTGCGTTCCTGCACTTGGATACACCTTGACTCTGCACTCTCTCCTACCAAAGAAATAATTATCCAGAATAACATGGACACTGTTTCTGACCAGAGTCATTTTGCAATGATTTGAGCAACATAACTGAAA
>NW_019498886.1:0-329 GCF_002814215.2 Seriola lalandi dorsalis | reverse complement strand
CCCCACCTCATAACTGAGGCTGATGTTACACTTATGTGCAACAGAGTGGCCAAACTGACGGTTGAATGTGATATAAAAAGCAGCTATGGAAGGAAGACTTTGACAATTAAATTAAGCTGACTGTTTTCCCACAGTGACGTAGAACTAATGAGCAGGTGAAGGTTCAGCGTCTGACTGCAGAAACTGAACCCAACGTCTGGAGCTACTTTATTATCATTTCGTAAAGCAGGTCAACTCCATTTGACCAGATCCATCCAAGTGCATTACAGCATGTCATTTAAGTGTCTGCTGGAGGACGTTTTCCTTTTTTTTTTTTTTTTTTTTTTTTT
>NW_019498885.1:0-329 GCF_002814215.2 Seriola lalandi dorsalis | reverse complement strand
ATCATCATCATCATCATCATCATCATCATCATCATCATCACCATCATCATCACCATCATCATCATCATCATCATCATCATCACCATCACCATCATCATCATCATCATCATCATCATCACCATCATCATCATCATCACCATCATCACCATCATCACCATGAAAACAGTTGCTGGGGTTCCTCAGGGTTCTACTGTTGTTCCTTTATTAAAACTAAATGCAGCCAAACATCATATAAATAATATAATAATGTAAATTATGAGTTTTAGTTTTAGTTGTAAAAATAATAAAAAATAATAAATTATAATAAAAATGAAGCTTTGAGGAAAAAT
>NW_019498884.1:0-431 GCF_002814215.2 Seriola lalandi dorsalis | reverse complement strand
TTCCTACAAGCCCTGTGTACTGAGGCAGGCTGCAACCACCCGCTCATTCAGGAACTGGACCCCAGAGGCCAGGGAGTCTCTAAAAGACTGTTTTGAGTGCACAGATTGGAACGTCCTGTTGGAGTCACAGGAAAATGATAAAAGGAGCCTGACCTTGATAGAATGGTTGAATGTACCGCGGACTACATTAACTTCTGTATGGACACTGTAATACCAGCAAGGACTGTACACTGCTTTCCAAACAACTAACCCTGGATCACCAGTAACATCAAGAACCTCCTCAAGCAGAAAAAGGAGGTGAACAGGAGATTATAGCAGGCGAAGGAGGACTACAAAAAGAAAGTAGAGAGGAAGCTGTAGCACAACAACACCAGAGAGGTGTGGAAGGGGATGAGGACCATCACTGGCTATAAAGAGAAGAACAGCCAGGC
>NW_019498883.1:0-329 GCF_002814215.2 Seriola lalandi dorsalis | reverse complement strand
TCCCTGTGTTTCTGCGACTTAATGAGGTAAACGTCTCCTCAGCCGCTCTCTCCCGGCTCGGAACCAGGTCTAGACCTGAGACGAACCGAGCCTCTGACTCAGACCGAGTCCGGGTCTCTGTGGCGCTCGGACGGCTAACTTTAGCCTCACTAGCAGCTACTAGGCTAATCGGTGTCACGACCACCCACAGCCGGTTCACGGTGCTCTTGTCTCCCCCTCCTCAGGTTGTTGTGGTCCCTGGTTGTGCCCTGCGCCTACCTCAGTCTGCTCCTGACCCTGGTCCTGCTGCTGGTCCTGCTGGGGCTCCGCATGTGGCTGCAGGGCCGCCG
>NW_019498882.1:0-387 GCF_002814215.2 Seriola lalandi dorsalis | reverse complement strand
TATACTGTGACATTTTTATGCCTTACTATACTATGACATTTTTATGTCTTACTATACTATGATGTTTTTATGACTTTTTATGCCTTACTATACTATGACATTTTTATATCTTACTATACTATGTCGTTTTTTTGACTTTTTATGCCTTACTATACTGTGTCGTTTTTATGACTTTTTTTTTGCCTTACTATACTGTGTCGTTTTTATGACTTTTTATGCCTTACTATACTATGACGTTTTTATGTCTTACTATACTAGGACGTTTTAATGAATTTTTATGCCTTACTATACGATGTCGTTTTTATGACTTTTTTTGCCTTACTATACTGTGACATTTTTATGCCTTACTATACTATGACGTTTTAATGAGTTTTTATGCCTTACTAT
>NW_019498881.1:0-329 GCF_002814215.2 Seriola lalandi dorsalis | reverse complement strand
AAACTTATCCACAGATGTATTCACACATGAAAAATAAGATTCTTCATGCAAACTTTTTTCTCTTTAGCATGTGAAATCAACACGAGGAAACAAACACCACAACCAAAGCATATGAGTAAGTGTGTGTGTGTGTGTGTGTGTGTGTGTATGCGTGTGTGTGTGTTTAAGTGGGCTGAGTTGCCTTGCTCAAAGGGGGAAAACATGAGAAACCCTAACAATTTCAGATTTCATGTTGTCACTGAATATTCATTTGCAATATTTGTCGGTGAAATATTCCATCTTTGTCTGTGTTGTGTGTGTGTGTGTGTGTGTGTGTGTGTGTGTGTGTG
>NW_019498880.1:0-329 GCF_002814215.2 Seriola lalandi dorsalis | reverse complement strand
ATAGTATACTAAGGCATAAAATGGCAAAAAACGTCATAGTATACTAAGGCATAAAATGGCAAAAAACGTCATATTATAGTAGAGCATAAAAATGGCAAAAAACGTCATAGTATACTAAGGCATAAAATGGCAAAAAACGTCATAGTATACTATGGCCTAAAAATGGCAAAAAACGTCATAGTATACTAAGGCATAAAATGGCAAAAAACGTCATAGTATACTATGGCATAAAATGGCAAAAAACGTCATAGTATACTATGGCCTAAAAATGGCAAAAAACGTCATAGTATACTAAGGCATAAAATGGCAAAAAACGTCATAGTATACTA
>NW_019498879.1:0-329 GCF_002814215.2 Seriola lalandi dorsalis | reverse complement strand
ACGTCATAGTATACTATGGCATAAAATGTCAAAAAAACACCATAGTATATTAAGGCATAAAAGGTCATAAAAATGTCATAGTATGGTAAGGCATCAAATGAGATTGTATTGGAAGGCATAAAAATGACAAACGTCATTGTATAGTATGGCATAAAAATGTCAAAAGACGTCATAGTATACTATGGCATAAAATGTCAAAAAAACATCATAGTATATTAAGGCATAAAAGGTCATTAAAACGTGATAGTATGGTAAGGCATCAAATGAAATTGTATTGGAAGGCATAAAAATGACAAAAAACATCGAAGTATGGTATGGCATAAAAATGT
>NW_019498878.1:0-329 GCF_002814215.2 Seriola lalandi dorsalis | reverse complement strand
TAGCTAGCACACAATGTACACTGAATATATGTAAATAAAGTGAAGTTTTCTATCAATGAATTAAAATGCTCAAATAGTAACATGTTTGGTAATGACGCCTAATAAACATACTCTCAGATCAGGCTGTATAAAACACCAAATTACTTACATATCTGGGCATCAAAAAAGCAGGCTTCTGCCTCATGTCTGGGAATGTTCCTCTGGAGCATCTAATTTGCATACAACAATGTATGTAACTGTTTGTAAAAACTTTATTGCTCTCTAAAATGTTGAACGTGATGGTAATGACAGATGTATGAGGGACAGCGATATTTAACTATAAATAACCT
>NW_019498877.1:0-329 GCF_002814215.2 Seriola lalandi dorsalis | reverse complement strand
TGCTTGTTCATATATAGACTTGTGTTCATGTGTGCGTACATGTGTAAGAGACAGGCACACCCACATCACAGTGTGTGTGTGTGTGTGTGTGTGTGTGTGTGTGTGTGTGTGTGTGTTTTTGTAGGTATCTGCGTGTCTGTCTCTTTCTTGTCGTCTGTCTGCTGTCAGTTTTTTCCCTTCGTGACATTCCCCCATCGTCTACCGGGGGAAAAGGTCTGAGGAGTGTCTCGTTGCGCTGGGGACATTGGAGCAGTGAACCAGCGAGGGCCACTCATGCGTGCGGACTACAGAGACAAACATACATAGTGCTCCAATAACAATGTTAGTTC
>NW_019498876.1:0-329 GCF_002814215.2 Seriola lalandi dorsalis | reverse complement strand
AAAAATTGAAGGAATGAATTCCCACAAATTCAAGTCACATCGCTTCTTCAAAGTAAAAAGTCTAAAAGGATTTTTATTTCATTACCATCTAATAACAACTCAAATCGTCAGGAGACGCTTTTCTTTCTTTCGCTCTTCGCTGCATCTCAGCTGTGTGGCTTTTCCGAAACCTCTGGAAACCGCTTCGACCTCACAATTCAAAAACACTTACAACAATCAAAACGTTCATGTGTTAGTGGCAAAAATGACACAGCCGTTCTCCGGCAACGACTCGTTTTGATCAATGATTTGCGCACACACACACACACACACACACACACACACACACA
>NW_019498875.1:0-402 GCF_002814215.2 Seriola lalandi dorsalis | reverse complement strand
ACACACACACACACACACACACACACACACACACACACACACACACACACACACACACACACACACACACACACACACACACACACACACACACACACACACACACTCCCAATCAGCGCGTTTCTTCTTTCAGGTAGTTACCGCAGCGAGAACGAGGTGAACCCGTCGGACGACCTGGACTTCAGACACCACAACTACAAGGAGATGAGACAGGTTTGTGCTCAGGAGTGACAGAAGCTGATAAAGTGATGACTCTGCAAACAGCAGCATCACGGCTGCTCTTTCTCTCATCCAGATGATGAAGGTGATAAACGAGGAGTGTCCCAACATCACCAGGATTTACAACATCGGTAAAAGCTCCCAGGGCCTGAAGATGTACGCCATGGAGATCTCCGACAACCC
>NW_019498874.1:0-329 GCF_002814215.2 Seriola lalandi dorsalis | reverse complement strand
TTTGGTCTAAAAGAATATTTTCAGTTTTATTCTCAACTTCAATGAAGAAGAAAACCAACCAAATGTTGGTGTTAACATTTTGGAAGAAACTATCTGCACCTGCTCTTTTCGTTGTTCTCTGTAAATCCTCCTCTCTAATCTTTCCGTGTCGCTGTGCTGTTGCTACCTCTCTCACTCTCTCTCACACACACACACACACAGATATTGTCCATCTGTCATCTTCTCATGTCCTTCACCCACGCTGTGTAAGAACATGCACACACACACACACGCAGTCACGCTCATGCTCACGTACAGATTCAAATACATATTTCAGACTCAAGTGATGT
>NW_019498873.1:0-503 GCF_002814215.2 Seriola lalandi dorsalis | reverse complement strand
TACTATGATGTTTTTATCACTTTTCATGCCTTACGTTACTATGACGTTTTTATCACTTTTTATGCCTTACTGTACTATGATGTTTTTATCACTTTTCATGCCTCACGTTACTATGACGTTTTTATACCTTACTATACTATTTTGTTTTTATCACTTTTCATGCCTCACGTTACTGTGACATTTTTATCACTTTTTGTGCCTTACGTTACTATGATGTTTTTATCACTTTTTGTGCCTTATGTTACTATGACGTTTTTATGCCTTACTGTACTATGATGTTTTTATCACTTTTCATGACTTACTATACTATGACGTTTTTTTGACTTACTATACTATGACGTTTTTATCACTTTTCATGCCTTACGTTACTATGACATTTTTATCACTTTTCATGCCTTACGTTACTATGACATTTTTATCACTTTTTGTGCCTTATGTTACTATGACATTTTTATGCCTTACTATACTATGATGTTTTTATCACTTTTCATGCCTTACGTTAC
>NW_019498872.1:0-329 GCF_002814215.2 Seriola lalandi dorsalis | reverse complement strand
TGTAGGGAGTGCATTCTTAGACGCTAACATGAAATCTCCTACATCCCCTCTTGTCTCTCAATGCAGCATTAGCCAGTTATGCCCACTTTCTTTAAAAAAAAAGTTGACAAACACTTGCAGGAATGTTTGTGCTCTGTTTCAACCACAAGTGGCGATGCGGTAGGTCAAACCATCTCGGCCTTCAATGAACTGTTTGTAGGGAGTGCATTCTTAGACGCTAACATGAAATCTCCTACATCCCCTCTTGTCTCTCAATGCAGCATTAGCTAGCTATGCCCACTTTCTTTCTGCTCACTTGGTCAATCAGTCACATGATGTCAAATCCAAAC
>NW_019498871.1:0-329 GCF_002814215.2 Seriola lalandi dorsalis | reverse complement strand
ACATCGTATATTAAGGCATAAAATGTCATAATAACCTCATAGTATGGTAAGGCATGAGATGAAATAATATAATGATGCATAAAAATACCAAAAACCGTCAAAAAAAACGTCATAGTATAGTATGGCAAAAAACGTCAAAAATACAACATGAGATGAAATAATATAATTATGCATAAAAATGCCAAAAAACGTCATAGTATAGTATGGCAAAAAATGTTAAAAATACAACATAGTATATTAAATCATAAAAGGTTATAAAATCATCATAGTACGGTCAAGCATCGAATGTGAAAGTATATTAAGGCATAAAAGGCCAAGAAACGGAAAAA
>NW_019498870.1:0-420 GCF_002814215.2 Seriola lalandi dorsalis | reverse complement strand
TAGTAAGTCATAAAAATGCAAAAAAAGCTCATAGTATAGTAAGGCATAAAACGTCATGGTATAATAAGGCGAAAAAAATGCCAAAAAACGTTATAGTATAGTAAGGCATAAAAATGCAAAAAAAAGGTAAGTATTGTAAGGTATAAAAAGTTGAAATATAGTAAGTCATAAAAATGCAAAAAAAGCTCATAGTATAGTAAGGCATGAAAGTTCCAAAAAACGTCATACTAAAGTAAGGCAAAAAACATCATAGTATAGTAAGTCATAAAAATGCAAAAAAAGCTCATAGTATAGTAGGGCATAAAACGTCATGGTATAATAAGGCGAAAAAAATGCCAAAAAACGTCATAATATAGTAAGGTTTAAAACGTAATAGTATAATAAGTCATAAAAAGTAAAAATATAGTAAGGCTTAAAAAT
>NW_019498869.1:0-330 GCF_002814215.2 Seriola lalandi dorsalis | reverse complement strand
GAGACGGTCTGAGGAGGGGACAGGGTCTGAGGAGGAAACAGGGTCTGAGGAAGGGACAGGGTCTGAGAGAGGGGCTGAGGAGGGGTCAGGGTCTGAGGAGGGGACAGGGTCTTAGGAGGGGACAGGGTCTGAGGAGGGGACAGGGTCTTAGGAGGGGACAGGGTCTGAGACAGGGTCTTAGGAGAGGAGAGGGTCTGAGGAGGAGACAGGGTCTGAGAGTTAGTAAGGACATTCAACAGCTGTGGTGATGAGGAGAGAACAGCTGATCCTGAAGATAGTGTGTGTGTGTGTGTGTGTGTGTGTGTGTGTGTGTGTGTGTGTGTGTGTGTG
>NW_019498868.1:0-330 GCF_002814215.2 Seriola lalandi dorsalis | reverse complement strand
CTGCACTGATGCTGTTTACCGCCGCATCACTTCAGTAATGAAGACATATGACAGTTTAAAGTGTAATTTAACTGAAGCTCTGTCTTATCTGAAAACCATTTCTACTTCATAAATTGACAGTTAAGCTGATGCGAAGATGAAGAACTACAATAACCGTGAAGAAGAAAATGAATAAAACAATGAGATATAATTGCCCCTCTCTTCCCTACAAGGAATCAATACATTTCACTGTTTTATTGATTTGTTCCGCCGTCTTCCAGCCTGCATTAATGATTCATGTTCTCCTACAAGGACTCATTAGTAAGTTATTTGACTTCTGGTTTAAATTAT
>NW_019498867.1:0-330 GCF_002814215.2 Seriola lalandi dorsalis | reverse complement strand
CTCAGCTTTGTATTATTATTATAATATTATAAAAAAGTACGACCATATATATATATATACACTGTATATATAGACAACAGTTGTATAAAGCCTTTTGTGGCTATAGAGGAAGCTGTGTGAGGTCAGTCCAAGCAGCTAGAATACATTAGCTGCTATTATCATAATAAGCCTCAATCTGACTGAACTGTCTGTAGTCAGAGTTGCATTGTGGGTAGTGTAGGCACCAGGTTTTGATAAGAAGAAGACTGGTTAGGATAAAAAAAACACTGCACCTGTGGTTCTGCTACAGAGAATGTGTCAAACAAAGGTGGAATGAAACAACAGGGGCAT
>NW_019498866.1:0-561 GCF_002814215.2 Seriola lalandi dorsalis | reverse complement strand
AGGAATGAAATGACATAGTATAATATGGCATAAAAATGACAAAAAACATTATAGTATAGTATGGCATAAAAGGCCAAAAAAACATCATTTTATATTAAGGCATAAAATGTCATAAGAACGTCATAGTAATGTAAGGAATGAATCGACATAGTATAGTTAAGCATAAAAATGTCAAAAAATGTCATAGTATAATATGGCATAAAAATGCCAAAAAACATCATTGTATATTAAGGCATAAAATGTCATAAGAACGTCATAGTATGGTAAAGAATGGAATGACACAGTATAGTTAAGCATAAAAATGACAAAAAATGTCATAGTATAGTATGGCATAAAAATGTCAAAAAAACATCATTGTATATTAAGGCATAAAATGTCATAAAAACATCATAGTATGGTAAGGAATGAATCGACATAGTATAGTATGGTATAAAAATGTCAAAAAATGTCATAGTATAGTATGGCATAAAAGGTCAAAAAAACATAATTGTTTATTAAGGCATAAAATGTCATAAAAGCGTCATAGTATGGTAAGGAATGAATCGACATAGTATAGTATGG
>NW_019498865.1:0-354 GCF_002814215.2 Seriola lalandi dorsalis | reverse complement strand
CATGCCATGCTATACTATGACATTTTTTGACGTTTTTTTGTCTTACTGTACTATGACGTTTTTTTGACATTTTTATGCCATGCTATACTATGACATTTTTTGACGTTTTTATGCCTTACTATACTATGACATTTTTTGACGTTTTCATGCCATACTATACTATGACATTTTTGTGTCTTGATATACTATGAAGTTTTTTGACGTTTTAATCCTTACTATACTATGACGTTTTTGTGCCATGCTATACTATTACGTTTTTTGACGTTTTATGCCTTACTATACTATGACGTTTTTTGACGTTTTCATGCCTTGCTATACTATGACATTTTTTGACGTTTTTTTGTCTTACTGTAC
>NW_019498864.1:0-330 GCF_002814215.2 Seriola lalandi dorsalis | reverse complement strand
GCTAAACACCAGGAAGTAACCATATACAGCCAGAGTGAAACACCAGGAAGTAACCATATCCAACCAGAGCTAAGTACAAGGAAATTACCATACCCAACCAGAGCGAAACACCAGGAAGTAACCATAGCCAACCAGAGCTAAACACCAGGAAGTAACCATATCCAACCAGAGCTAAGTACAAGGAAATTACCATACCCAACCAGAGCGAAACACCAGGAAGTAACCATAGCCAACCAGAGCTAAACACCAGGAAGTAACCATATCCAACCAGAGCTAAGTACAAGGAAATTACCATACCCAACCAGAGCGAAACACCAGGAAGTAACCATA
>NW_019498863.1:0-330 GCF_002814215.2 Seriola lalandi dorsalis | reverse complement strand
TCCACTAACAGACTTACACTGCATGTGCCATTTTTCAATTATGTTAAAAAAATCAGCTGATTGGGAAAAGGACTCACCTGATTTTTAGGTGCAGATGGATGACAGTCGAGGATGACTCGTCGCTCTTTAAGCTGTAGTGCTGTGATTCATCAGATGTTCATCTCACAGTTTGACATGCAATCAAAACTGATCTCCCACAGAGTGACACAGATTAAGACCAAGACTTTATCAGATCATCTCATGCAGTCTGACATGATGTGAACATGCACGGTGGCTGTATTCACACAGTGTGTAGGAGCCTTAACAGAAGCTGGAATGACACACACTTAA
>NW_019498862.1:0-330 GCF_002814215.2 Seriola lalandi dorsalis | reverse complement strand
GAGGGGGTGATTTAGGCAAAAAAAACATTTTTGTCAAAACATGACTTAGGCCATTATTTTAGGAAGGTGACGATATGTTCCTGCTTCCAGTCCAGATAAAGGATTAGATGTAAAGGTTAAGAAATTATGACATTAGCTACTTTTTTTCCAGTTTTTTTCAAGCTGGTGTAAAAAGCAACTAAGTACATTTATCCAAATAATGCACTAGTATTTCCATTTTTTACTTTTTCCTGAGTACTTGTATTAGTGTATTTCTACACTGTGGCAATGTGACTTTTATGTTGCAAGATACAAAGTAGCTGTAGTAAGTAGCTGTCGGATAAATGTAAC
>NW_019498861.1:0-330 GCF_002814215.2 Seriola lalandi dorsalis | reverse complement strand
TATGACGTTTTTTTTCATTTTTATGCCATACTATACTGTGACCTTTTTTTCATTTTTATGCCTTACTATACTATGACGTTTTTTTTTCACTTTTATGACGTACTTAACTATGACTTTTTTTTATTATTATTGCATACTATATTTTGACTTTGTTTTGCCTTACTTTACTTTAACCTTTTTTGTCATTTTTATTCCATACTATACTATGACGTTTTTTTTTCATTTTTATGCCTTACTATACTGTGACTTTTTTTTTGCCTTACTATACTATGACTTTCTTTTTCATTTTTATGCCATACTATACTGTGACCTTTTTTACATTTTTATGCC
>NW_019498860.1:0-330 GCF_002814215.2 Seriola lalandi dorsalis | reverse complement strand
TGTATGTCGTGTGCTTGTTGTTTGTCGTGTTTGTCGTTTTTTGTTTGTCATGTTTGTCATGTATTTGTTGTGAATAGAATACATGTACACAAACACGATGATAGCACTGGGTGAAAATGGGACACTTGAGAAGCTTGTGAACAGGATCCAGTCGCTGCATTTACAAAATACAAAATACTTCAATCCTACAACCTTAAAAAGAAAAACATCAGTCCATCATTTATCAGTCTCATAGGGGAGACACACAATCAGCAATAAATGGTAGACAGAAAATAACAGCAAAAATAATAATAGAATTAAGAATAAAAATAATAGCTGTACAGTAACCAG
>NW_019498859.1:0-330 GCF_002814215.2 Seriola lalandi dorsalis | reverse complement strand
CATGAGTGACACCAGCGAGTTACAAAAAAAGGGTCACTTCTGCTTTTCTCTGGAAATCAGCTCCTGAATTTGTTTTGCAGTCAAAGGGAGAGGTGGAGGGTAGTCCCATCACATCCTCAAAAACCGTGAAAGATATCAGAATTAGACTAAAACTGGGTGATACAAGACAAAAAAAAGGTCTATATTTTTGATATAACAAATTGTCAATGAAGGTTGGAAATTGTGGGATTTAAAAGAATTTGTGTGACCTTTTTTGAGGAAGATTTTCAGGGATGGCAGGTACAGTTTGCAGTTAGCTCCAGTAGAATAAAGTAGACTACACCACTGTAC
>NW_019498858.1:0-330 GCF_002814215.2 Seriola lalandi dorsalis | reverse complement strand
GGCAAAAAAAAAGTCAAAAAACATCATAGTATAGTAAGGCAAAAAAAATGTCAAAAAACGTCATAGTATAGTAAGGCAAAAAAATGTCAAAAAACGTCATAGTATAATATGGCAAAAAAAATGTCAAAAAACGTCATAGTATAGTATGGCAAAAAAATATCAAAACACGTCATAGTATAGCATGGCAAAAAAAATGTCAAAAAACGTCATAGTATAATATGGCAAAAAAAAAGTCAAAAAACTTCATAGTATAGTAAGGCAAAAAAAAAGTCAAAAAACATCATAGTATAGTAAGGCAAAAAAAATGTCAAAAAACGTCATAGTATAGTA
>NW_019498857.1:0-330 GCF_002814215.2 Seriola lalandi dorsalis | reverse complement strand
TTCTAATGGTAAATAACATTATTAACATTATATATATATATATATATATATATATATATATATATAAAGTTATACATCTTAGTATGAGGACATATTTTTACTTTTATCTTTATAATCTTATTTTTTATTCTCTATCTTTTGCTGTTACATTTCCATTGTTGGGGGAGCAACTGTAACGTGACCTAATTTCTCCCTGGGGATCAATAAAGAAATCTGATTCATTGATTATGTGAACAATTATCACCCGGCTGTCGGCATTATTTTCATCTGTGACAATGAAAAGCATCAAATTCTCACATCTGAGAAGCTGGAACAAGAAAAAACAACTAA
>NW_019498856.1:0-330 GCF_002814215.2 Seriola lalandi dorsalis | reverse complement strand
AAAAACAAACGCACCCACAACAAAACAGCAGAGGCCGTTATTATATATATAACACATTAATAACACTAAACTGTTTTAGAGTGTGGAATAAATGTATTTGCCACAGTGTGGGGTCATGGTTTAGTGTTGGGAGGTTATTGTTATTCATTATTGATGACTCTGCTGATTATTTTCTATAAATTGATTATCGAATTTACTCTATAATTTATGTACGTATGTGTATATATATACATACATACATATATATGAGTCTTGATTCTGAGGGAGGCAGGTGTGTGTGTGTGTGTGTGTGTGTGTGTGTGCGTTATTTTGTACAGCGTGGAGTGATGT
>NW_019498855.1:0-330 GCF_002814215.2 Seriola lalandi dorsalis | reverse complement strand
ACACACACACACACACACACACACACACACACACACACACACACACACACGAGTTTGATGATGATGTATCTAATATTTGTGCTTTAACCTTTTGGCCTGTAAAGTTCTGACCAGGTTGATCTTTACCATGACTGTACACACACACACACACACACACACACACACACACACACACAATGTGATTCCGTCACCTAAATTTCTTTGTTGTCATGGTAACAGGACAGTAAACTGAGAACAATAAAGCTTTGAGTCTTGAATCAAGTCAAATTAAATAATATGTTTCAGTCAGAGACGCACAAACACACCGGGACAATGCTAATGCTAATGCTA
>NW_019498854.1:0-330 GCF_002814215.2 Seriola lalandi dorsalis | reverse complement strand
TGTGACACAGCCATAGTCTCTGTCCGTCAGGATCAGAGGCTGCTTCTTCTTCTTCTTCTTCTTCTTCTTCTTCTTCTTCCCTTTGCCGGTCTCTATTAATTATGCCCAGCTGAGACCACAGCTGGTGACAGAGCGGTGCATCAATGTCTCAGCATGCAACACATCAAACACGCAGCAAACCATCTGATGCCATGCTGGCATCCCGCCGCCTGGAACAAATTGAAGTATTCCTATGAAAGGGAGCGTGGTCACCTAAATGTACAAAGTACATACATGAACACTGTGGATTTGATATCATCTGTGATTAGCTTCTTTTTTGTTGTTTTTTTT
>NW_019498853.1:0-474 GCF_002814215.2 Seriola lalandi dorsalis | reverse complement strand
GTATGTGTGTGTGTGTGTGTGTGTGTGTGTGTGTGTGTGTGTGTGTGTTTGCTTGCAGACCCAGTGGAGGAGCTGAATGATTCATCTGCACAAACAGCAACAAACTCGGCAGCTGAACTCCTCAAACAGGGAGCAGGTACCACACATATGTACACAAATCTGTGTGTTTGTTTGACTTGTGTGTGTGTGTGTGTGTGTGTGTGTTATGTTTCAGTGAGTAACTCCTTGTATTTGTTTGTCTGCATGTTGCCGCGTCGCTGCGCAGCGTGTAACGTGTGGTACCTGGGCTCCGTGGAGCTGGAGTCGTTGACGGGACACCAGGCGGTTCAGAAGGCTACCACGGTGACGCTCTCCATGGACCCTCCGCCGGCCTCCACCGTCGTCCACTTCAAAGTGTCGGCACAGGGCATCACACTCACTGACAACCAGAGGAAGTGAGTGATCGCTCATGCACACACACACACACACACACAC
>NW_019498852.1:0-330 GCF_002814215.2 Seriola lalandi dorsalis | reverse complement strand
ATAGAAAAATAGTCATTAGTCGCTACTACAACTCACAGTAGGCAAGGTCTTATTATTCCACTCATGACTGGGTTGATGTGATTTTATTTAAGATAAACACAAAGCTTGTGCTACAGAAAATGGACCAGACTCAGTGAATAGCTCCCTAAGCTTAACATGTCCTATGATAACTATTAATTATACAGACTAATGAGCAGTGATAACTAACATGTCTTTGGGGTCATCAGGTGGGAACCTCCTTTCACCAGTGTTTCGTATAGTTGGTCCCACGACACCTCCAGGAGGCTAGACAGTGATCACTGGCGTCCCAGAGTCATTCCCCTAATGCCA
>NW_019498851.1:0-2327 GCF_002814215.2 Seriola lalandi dorsalis | reverse complement strand
TAATTATATTATTTCATCTCATGCCTTGCCATACTATGATGTCTTTATGACATTTTATGACTTAATACACTATGTTGTATTTTTGACATTTTTCTTCCATAAAATCTTTTGCCGTTTCTTGGCCTTTTATGCCTTAATATACTTTCCCGTTTGATGCCTGACCATACTATGATGTTTTTATAACCTTTTATGAGTTAATATACTATGTTGTATTTTTAACATTTTTTGCCATACTATACTATAACGTTTTTTTGGCATTTTATGCCTAATTATATTATTTCATCTCATGCCTTGCCATACTATGACGTTTTTATAACCTTTTATGATTTAATATACCATGTTGTGTTTTTGACATTTAATGCCATACTATACTATGTCGTTTTTTGGCATTTTTCTTCCATAAAATTATTTTCTGTTTCTTGGCCTTTAATGCCTTAATATACTTTCACGTTTGATGCCGGACCATACTATGACGTTTTTATAACCTTTTATGATTTAATATACCATGTTGTATTTTTTGCATTTTTTGCCATACTATACTATCACGTTTTTTGGTATTGTTATGCATTATTACATTATTTCAGCTCATGCATTGCCATACTATGACATTTTTATGACCTTTTATGCCTTAATATACTATGTTGTATTTTTGACATTTTTCTTCCATAAAATTTTTTGCCGTTTTTTGGCATTTTTCTGCCATACAAATTTTTGCTGTTCCTTGGCATTTTACGCCTTACTATACTAAGACTTTATATGCCTTACTATACTGTGATGTTTTAATGCCTTATTGTGCTATGGAATTGTATACCATACTATACAATCACTTTTTATGCCTTATTGTGCTATGGAATTTTATACCATACTATACAATCACATTTTATGCCTTACTATACTATGACTTTTTAATGCCTTACTATACTAAGACTTTTTATGCCTTACTATACTAACATTTTTTATGCCTTACTATACTGTGATGTTTTTATGCCTTATTGTGCTATTGAATTTTATACCATACTATACAATCACCTTTTATGCCTTACTATACTATGACTTTATTTTGCCTTACTATACTATGACTTTTAAAACCTTACTATAAAATGACATTTTATGCCTTTCCAAACTAAAACTTTTTATGCCTTACTATACAATGTCATCTTAATGACTTTCATGCATTCCTATGCTATGTCGTTTTAATAACATTTCATGCCTTACTATACTATGTGGTTTTTTTTTTATGACTTTTAATGCCTTACTATACTATGACGTTTTCATGCCTTGATATACTATGTCGTTTTTTTGACTTTTTATGCCTTAATATACTCTGACGTTTTTATCACTTTTTATGCCTCACTATTCTATGACTTTTTCTTGCATTACTATACTATGTAGTTTTTATTGATTTTTATGCCTTACTATACTATATCATCTTTATGACTGTTAATGCCTTGCTATACTATGACGTTTTCATTACTGTTTATGGCTTACTATACTATGATGTTGTCATGCTTTACTATACTATGTTGTTTTTATGAATTTTTATGCCTGACCATACTGACGTTTTCATGCCTTAGTATACTATGTCGTTTTCATGCCTTACTATACTATGTTGTTTTCATTACTTTTTTTGCGATACTATACTATGATGTTTTCATGCCTTACTATACTGTCGTTTTTATGCCTTACTGTACTATGTTGTTTTTATGAATTTTTATGCCTTACTATACTATGTTGGTTTGATCCCTTATTTTAATATTTAATTTTTATGACTTTTTATGCCCTATTATACTATGACGTTTTTATGACTTTTTATGCCCTACTATACTATGACATTTTCATGCCTTATTATACTATGTCGTTTTTATGACTTTTTATTCATTATTATACTATGACGTTTTTATGTCTTTCTATAGCGTGTCATCTTTAAGACTGTTAATTCCCTACTATACTATGACGTTTTCATCACTTTTTATGCCTTACTATACTGTGAAGTTTTCATACCATACTGTGACACCTTACTATACCCTGTTGTCTTTATGATTTTTCATGCCTTATCATGTCTTACTTGATATGTCGATTTTCTGCCTTACTACACTATGTTGTTTTTATGAATTTTTATGCCTAACTATACTATGATGTTTTCATGTCTTACTATACTATGTAGTTTCTATCGATTTTTATGCCTTACTATACTATGACATTTTTATGACTTTTTATGCCTCACTATACTGACATTTTCACTTCTTCCTATACTATGTCATTTTTATTCCTTACTATACTATGATGTTTTTATGACTTTTTATCCCTGACTATACTATGAAGTTTTC
>NW_019498850.1:0-330 GCF_002814215.2 Seriola lalandi dorsalis | reverse complement strand
GAGAGGAGAGAGGGGAGAAGAAAGGGAGAAGAGGGGAGGGGAGAGATGTGAGTAAATAAGAATACCCTAACCCAAACCAGGAACCAGCTGATTAAAGAATAAGATAAAAGATAAGAAACCTAACCCAAACCTAACCTGGCACTTCACAGTTTTTATTCCTCTAAACTAAACAATAAAATAGATCATTTGCAAGTGCCATCCAAATCAACCCATATAAGCATTTTCTCATCTGGCTCTGTTATCGTCACGATGACACAGACCATGATCATAAAATGACCATTAGCATTTTTTGATCTGCCACCTCTCTGGTTAAGAATCAATAAAGTTCAG
>NW_019498849.1:0-330 GCF_002814215.2 Seriola lalandi dorsalis | reverse complement strand
GGGTTTAGTAATTTTAGATTTAGGGAAAGAGGACACATTTTTTGTTGAGTTTTAGTTTATTTCTTTGATAGGGAGAATGCAATTTAACATTTCAAAACAGAGCATGAAACTGATGTGTTGCACAAACACTTTATAGCTATTGCTAATTCGTGACTCCTGTCCCTCCCCCCTGAATTAGATCAATACTCAGTTTAAGTAAAGAAAAAGATTGGCAAAGCGCTTATTTTAAAATAAACCTTCTCTAAATAATCTTTGGCACAAGTAACAATCACATTGTACGTAAACACAGGGGTGTGACCAGTGTGTGTTTTTTTTTTTTTTTTTTTAATA
>NW_019498848.1:0-583 GCF_002814215.2 Seriola lalandi dorsalis | reverse complement strand
ATGAATACAAAACAGCTAAACACTAACCTGAGAGTTTCCAGTGCACAGTGTGGACTCTTCAGTCCACCAGACAGCTTCTTGAACCCTGAATCCTTCAGGTCGTTGTTACTCAGGTCCAGGTGTCTCAGACTAGAGGACTGGGAGCTGAGGACTGAGGACAGAGCTTCACAGCTTCTCTCTGAGAGGTTACAGCCACTCAGTCTGAAGAGATGATCATGAGGAATTAAAGAAGAAAGGAATTTATTTTTAAATATATATATTTTTATATAAATGATGAATAAATCAACTCTCTCTACACTTACAGAGCTTTATTAGAGGCTTTGACCACTGGCAGCAGCTTCAGAAGAGCCTCCTCTGAAGCAGAGTAATTCTTCAGGTCAAACACATCCAGATGTTCTTCTGAGGACAGTAAGATGAAGACCAGAGCTGACCATTGAGCAGGAGACAGTTTATCTGTGGAGAGACGTCCTGATCTCAGGGACTGTTGGATCTGCTCCACTAGAGAACGATCATTCAGTTCATTCAGACAGTGGAACAGGTTGATGCTTTTCTCTGCAGAGGGAGTCTCTTCAATCTTCTTCTT
>NW_019498847.1:0-569 GCF_002814215.2 Seriola lalandi dorsalis | reverse complement strand
GAGTATGGTTAACTTTAGATCCATTTTCTATGTCCTGTTGTTTGCAGTGTGTGGCATCACTCCCATGAACACCAGGATAGTTGGAGGTGAAGATGCTCCACCTGGAAGTTGGCCCTGGCAGGTCAGTCTGCAGAGGTTTGGCGGCCATGTTTGTGGCGGTTTCCTCATCAACAGAGAGTGGGTGGTGTCTGCTGCTCACTGCTTCTCCAGGTGGGTAACTACTATATAACAGAGGATGTATTTGTGTGTGTCTCAGTCTGTGTTTGGTGATGATTTTCATCTTCAAACTAATTCATATTTGTCACTTTGACTTTAGTACAAGTACGTCTGGATGGCAGGTTTCCCTGGGCCGTCAGAACCTGCAGGGCACAAACCCAAATGAAGTGTCCAGAACTGTTGCCAGAATCATTTTACATCCAAACTATGACAGCGACAGCAGTGACAACGACATTGCTCTGCTCAGACTCTCCTCACCAGTCATGTTCACAGACTACATCAGACCTGTGTGTCTGGCAGCCAGTGACAGTGTGTTCAACAACGGTACTGACAGCTGGGTCACTGGCTGGGGC
>NW_019498846.1:0-330 GCF_002814215.2 Seriola lalandi dorsalis | reverse complement strand
TGTGTGTGTGTGTGTGTGTGTGTGTGTGTGTGTGTGTGTGTGTGTGTGTGTGTGTCTGCTTAAGTGTGTGTGTGTTTGTGCACATTTTCAACTACCAGTCAGCAAAGTAAATGGTTTGAACCGTTTACTTTAGCTACCAAACACTAACTACATCCTAATGCTTCCTCTGTTTTCTGCCCTGTTGATCACCACCTGTTTCACCTTTCCTCGTTAAAATCACCTCTTCGTTACTCATCGTTTTCACTCATCTTCTGCTGCTGCTGCTGCTGCTGCTGCTGCTGCTGCTGCTCCTCTGTCAGGCCGTAATCCTCAGACTAATCTGAGTCGTAG
>NW_019498845.1:0-412 GCF_002814215.2 Seriola lalandi dorsalis | reverse complement strand
AACTGCAGACACCACAGTTTCAACTTTCCTGGAAGCCCTGATTTATCTATTCTATCCAGTCCCTCAGCAACATCCTTCCGAAACTGCACTACCTGTTCTCCGTCATTCAAGTCTGCCTTGTACCACCTACCTAGACTCTTTACTGATTTTTCCCTGATTATTGGAATTTCCTCTTCATCTATTACAAACTTCCTATCACTTAACTTCCCTCTGCTTATTGAGATACTTCTAGACTTACTAGGCTTGATTTTCATACTAGCCCACTTTAAGTTTTTATTAAGTCTCTCAAGTATTCTTTTCATACATGGCACCGTTGTAGTTATCAACGTCATGTCATCAATGTAGGCCCTAATTGGTGTAAGGCGCATCCCATCCTGCCGCCTCTCTCCACCTACAACCCACTTAGAAGCTC
>NW_019498844.1:0-602 GCF_002814215.2 Seriola lalandi dorsalis | reverse complement strand
GCATAGTATAGTAAGGCATAAAAAGTCATAAAAATGTCATAGTATAGTGAGGCATAAAAAGTGCTAAAAACTGCATAGTATACTAAGGCATAAAAAGTCATAGTATTGTAAGGCATAAAAAGTCATAAAAATGTCATAGTATAGTAAGGCATAAAAAGTCATAAAAATGTCATAGTATAGTAAGGCATAAAAAGTCATCGAAAAGTCATAGTATAGTAAGGCATAAAAAGTCACAAAAAAGTCATAGTATACTAAGGCATAAAAAGTCATAAAAAAAGTCATAGTATAGTAAGGCATAAAAAGTGCTAAAAACTGCATAGTATAGTAAGGCATAAAAAGTGCTAAAAACTACATAGTATAGTAAGGCGTAAAAATTCATAAAAAAAAGTCATAGTATAGTAAGGCGTAAAAAGTCATAGTATAGTAAGGCATAAAAAGTCATAAAAATGTCATAGTATATATAGTAAGGCGTAAAAACTCATAAAAAAGTCATAGTATAGTAAGGCATAAAAAGTGCTAAAAACTGCATAGTATACTAAGGCATAAAAAGTCATAGTATTGTAAGGCATAAAAAGTCATAAAAATGTCATAGTATAGTAAGG
>NW_019498842.1:0-383 GCF_002814215.2 Seriola lalandi dorsalis | reverse complement strand
ACACATGTACACGTGTACACATGTACACATGTACACACACACACACACACACACACACACACACACACACACACACACACACACACACACACACACACACACACACAGAAAATAGAGGCAGATGGTTTAGTTAAATATATACAAGGCAATATCAAGATAACAAAGGGGAGGAATTAATTCTACACTCTGTTACATTCAACTAAGTACTTTTCATCAGCCAAAATGAGCACGTTTTCTTTAATTACTGAGGAAGTATTTGTTCTGAGAACAGCTGCTGTCTACTTACTGAATTAGCTGGAAATACTTTGTCTCCCTTTAAGGCTCGGATATGCTTCTCTTGCCTGTGCCTGGGCTCTTCCACTAGAGGCCCACTTTGTCTCCAA
>NW_019498841.1:0-330 GCF_002814215.2 Seriola lalandi dorsalis | reverse complement strand
TAGGGCTATTCTTTATTTTCCTTGTCAATAAATGGCATGAAAGGACAGCAGCCAACCATGTGTTAGTCTACCTTTCAATACTTTGTCTTCCCAGCTCTGTCTGTGGCACTCACCCCCAAGGCTATTTGTTCCTTCCTAAATCCTTAAAAACAGGTCACAAATATGTGATTTCATTTAAATAAAATGCTAAGTCACTTCTTAAAAGCAGCTGGGCATTGCAGTTGAATGTTACTGAAGCAGGAGAAACGAGTGCATTTGTCAGAGACTGTTCTCAGGTATGGAATAATACATTTCAATGTAAAGTGCAATGCTAATGGTCATCCTAGTGAA
>NW_019498840.1:0-444 GCF_002814215.2 Seriola lalandi dorsalis | reverse complement strand
AGAGGAAAATTGTAAAGGACATGTCAGATGAAGCAGCAAGATCCAGTCAGTGGATTTGGATGAGAAGGAGTAATGGTAGCTGGGGGCCCAGCAGGGGGAGCACTTAGGATAGATAGACTCTTAGGAGAAGCAAGGAAGAAATCCAGGAAGAGGAAGTGTTTTTAAGTGGGGGTGTGGCCTGTGTGAACCTCTTTGAGACCATGCGGTTAGTCCAGGTGAGGTGGCCTGTATTGTTTGCTTGTATTGAATTGGTTTGTAGTGTGTCTGTGGCTGTTTAGGTGAGTTTGTTTGTTTTAGGTGAGTTGCATGGTGTGGTGTTGGAGAGTAGGGGGGGTGTAGAGCACAGCCTAATCCGGCGGGGGAGAGCCAGCCAAAAAAGGCCCCTCTCCCTGACTCTACCTCCCTCTTTGTCTTGGAGAGTGGGGGAGTAGGGGGGGGGGGGGG
>NW_019498839.1:0-478 GCF_002814215.2 Seriola lalandi dorsalis | reverse complement strand
AGTATAGTAAGGCATAAAACATCATAGTATAGTACGGCATAAACTGCCATAGTATAGTAAGGCATAAAAACATAAAAAAAAATCATAGTATAGTACGGCATAAACTGCCATAGTATAGTAAGGCATAAAAACATCAAAAAACATCAAAGTATAGTAAGGCATAAAATGTCATAGTATAGTAAGTAATAAAAATGTGAAATAACATCATAGTATAGTAAGGCATAAAAACATCAAAAAACATCATAGTATAGTAAGGCATAAAAATGTGAAATAACGTCATAGTATAGTAAGGCATAAAAACATCAAAAAACATCATAGTATAGTAAGGCATAAAAACGTCAAAAAACATCAAAGTATATTAAGGCATAAGATGTCATAGTATAGTAAGTAATAAAAATGTGAAATAACATCATAGTATAGTAAGGCATAAAAACATCAAAAAACATCATAGTATAGTAAGGCATAAAAACATCAAAAA
>NW_019498838.1:0-330 GCF_002814215.2 Seriola lalandi dorsalis | reverse complement strand
AAAAAAACAAAAAATAAAAATAAAATTTTAACTTCAAAAAGTTGGTCAGAAACAGTATTGTATTGTATTGTAAGTTAGATATTTGGGTTGCAGGCAGCAGACTACACACGTGGTCTCTACTTGCATTCCTTGTTGTGGGACATCAGAATGATGTTTGAAAGACAAGGCTGGTGATATTCTATATTTTTCTTATCGTCAACATATTCCTGCTGCCAAAACACTAACCCACTAAAAAATGTAAAAAAGAAATGTAAGTATTTGGGGGCTGAGTGCCACAGACAGGCCGAGGAAATTGGAAAGTATTGAGAGAACAATGTTGGTTTAGTTTTT
>NW_019498837.1:0-369 GCF_002814215.2 Seriola lalandi dorsalis | reverse complement strand
CCAATCTTCCTCTCAAGCTCTGTCAGATTGGATGGGAAACATCTTCAGGTCTCCACAGATGTTCTATGACGTCCGACTCCCCTCTGTCCTCAACTCTCTGCTCCTGTGTGTCACTGTAGGTAAATGTCAGTAGCTGCAGCAGCTAACTAGCTTGTTTAATACACTTTACTTTTCTTGCCTTCAGAGTTCCTGAACAAGATTGTGTCAAGTATCTACAGATGGATGCTAATGTTAGCGTTTCTAACTTTAGCCTCAAGTTACAGTTGAGCTAACTAATGTTAGCTAGTTTCTAACTTTAGCCTCAAGTTACAGTTGAGCTAACTAATGTTAGCTAGTTTCTAACTTAAACTGTAAATTACAGTTGAGCTA
>NW_019498836.1:0-411 GCF_002814215.2 Seriola lalandi dorsalis | reverse complement strand
CTTACTATACTATGACATTGTTATGTGTTTATAGCTTACAATAATCTGCCATTTTTATGACTTTTTAAGCCCTACTATACTATGACGTTTTTCTGACTTTTTATGTCTTACTATACTTTGACATTTTTATCACTTTTTATGCTTTGCTATACTATGACATTTTTATGCCTTTTTATGTCTGACTAAACTATGACGTTTTTCTGACGTTTAATGCCTTAATGCACAATGACGTATTTATGGCCTTTTATGACTTTTTATGCCTTACTATACTATGACATTCTTATGACCTTTTATGCCTTTCTATACTATGTCGTATATATGACTTTTTATTGCCTTACTATACTATGACTTTTTATGCCTTATTATACTATGACTTTTTTTTGCCTTACTATACTATGACTTTATTATGAC
>NW_019498835.1:0-395 GCF_002814215.2 Seriola lalandi dorsalis | reverse complement strand
GATCCAGGTTCTGGTCCTGATCCAGGACCTGATCCTGATCCAGGACCTGATCCTGATCCAGGACCGGGGGGGGGGGGGGGGGGGGGGAGGAGAGATACTGCTGACGAGTCCCGCACAATATTTTTATTGATGTGATCAGATCATTGATTTCTACTGTGAAACTACATCATTGATTCATTTTAAATATTCAGTTAAATTTTTTATATTAATAAAATACATAAAGTACCTGTGACCGGCCTACACTTCCCTTCACATTGTCCTTCCTTCACCTCCTCCCTCCTTCCTTCACCTCCTCCCTCCTGATTTCACCTCCTCCCTCCTTCCTTCACCTCCTCCCTCCCTCCTTCACCTCCTCCCTCCTTCCTTCACCTCCTCCCTCCTTCCTTCACCTCCTC
>NW_019498834.1:0-448 GCF_002814215.2 Seriola lalandi dorsalis | reverse complement strand
CATACATACCTACATATATACAGATATACAGTATACTGTATGTCATATTACATATAGACAATTGTGATGTATTGAATTCCAATGTTTCCCTAATATAAAGTCTAATCATGGATGTACAGAGTTTCAAACAAGCCAGTGTCAAATGACACATTTTTAGAATAACTAGAAACAATATAAGCATTTAACTAATATTATATATATGGGAGAAATGAGAACAAATTTGCTTTCCTTGTACCAATTTCAACTTTAAAAATAACTGATATCGTCACCTTCCTAAAATAATGGCCTAAGTCATGTTTTGACAAAAATGTTTTTTTTGCCTAAATCACCCCCTCATGATGCTGGCCACCTCTGGTAAAATCGCCTGAATCCTCAGTTGAGGGGAACATGCAATTCTACCCCCGGTTGTATAATGGCCTATGTCAAAAGTGTGACTCTTTTGTTGAGT
>NW_019498833.1:0-330 GCF_002814215.2 Seriola lalandi dorsalis | reverse complement strand
ACACACACACACACACACACACACACACACACACACACACACACACACACACACACACACACACACACTACCGCTCAAACACACGCAAACCCTGCCGAGCAAGAGGCACAGGGTTGGCAGACGAGTAGGGTTGTCATTTGTCAGCTACATCCCAGAGGTAAGATAAGGGATAGGCCGCACAAGTGTGTGTGTGTGTGAGTGTGTCAGCTAAATTGGGCATAGCGGTGATGTTGTATGGAATGATCAAACAATTGATTCAAAATTTAGTTTGCCGCTTCCCGGCTTGAACTTGAGAGGGTGTGCACGGGGGGGGGGGGGGAAAAAAAAAAA
>NW_019498832.1:0-330 GCF_002814215.2 Seriola lalandi dorsalis | reverse complement strand
CACACACACACACACACACACACACACACACACACACACACACACACACAACACTGTGACCAGATGTTTATGCAGCCACAGGCTTTTGTCATAGAAACATACAGTATATCAAACTGCTTTTTTATACCTCTGCATGATTCTCTTGTATTCCTGTGTAAATGTTTGAGTGTATGGAAGCTTTTACAGGACCTCTGCTTACATCGCAGTGTATGTCTGCTTTATGGGACAGGGCAGCTGCCGGGGGGTGTAACGCTACGCTGAACACACACACAGATTGAACCATTTTCACTGCATGTTTCAAAGATTACAGGCAGAATATAAAAATAGAAA
>NW_019498831.1:0-464 GCF_002814215.2 Seriola lalandi dorsalis | reverse complement strand
CTTACAATACTATGATGTTTTTATGACATTTTATGCCCATCTATACTATGACATTTTTATGCCTTACATTATTATGACTTTTTATGCCTTACTATACTATGATGTTTTTATGCCTTTTTATGCCCATCTATACTATGACATTTTTATGCCTTACATTATTATGACTTTTTATGCCTTACTATACTATGATGTTTTTATGCCTTTTTATGCCCATCTATACTATGACATTTTTATGCCTTACATTATTATGACTTTTTATGCCTTACTATACTATGACTTTTTATGCCTTACTATACTATGACATTTTTTTGACTTTTTATGCCTTACTATACTATGACGTTTTTATGACATTTTATGCCTTACTATACTATGACATTTTTATGCCTTTTTATGCCTTACTATACTATGACATTTTTATGCCTTTTTATGCCTTACTATACTATGCCATTTTTTTGACTTTTTAT
>NW_019498830.1:0-330 GCF_002814215.2 Seriola lalandi dorsalis | reverse complement strand
GACATACACTCATGGGGGGGGTAAAAGCCTGGGTGAGTGCAAAGTTCAGAGAACCAGAAGCAGAAGTGACCCCCCCCCACCCCATTGCAACGCATCCTGGTTGCCGTCAGCTGACCTCTGACCTCACAGAGAATAACAGGAAGCTTCGACGACCTGTCGCCTCTTTTATCCAGAGCGAGGCGGCGTCCAGCCCCTCCCCCGCCTGAGCGAGGCCACACAGAGACATGAAGGACGCTGTCCTGCTGTAGTCTTTAATAAGACACTGTCTCTGCTGTCCGTCTCCACAGAGGACACAGACGAGGACATGACTGACTGTGAGGGCTACACTGT
>NW_019498829.1:0-330 GCF_002814215.2 Seriola lalandi dorsalis | reverse complement strand
AGTCACAAAAGGTGCATATCTCGACAACAAACTTAATATGAAGAGTATGAGCAGAGTTGTGCACATAAGAACACTCTTGTGTGACAACTTCAACTACAAATCAACTAGTTCATAAAACAACACTCATTTCCACATCGCTGCTTTATGTCTCCATGTGTTCGTTTCTACTTAGATCTGGGACACTGGAGGTGATTTTGAGTCCTAAAGATCAGTGAGTAAACTAGGAGAGAACGATTAGCAGCAATAATTAAAACACTTCAAACCCCACTGCTACCATTGTTTCCCCATTAGTGAATTGAATTGATTGCGTAAAGTGTTTATGGGCTGTGC
>NW_019498828.1:0-492 GCF_002814215.2 Seriola lalandi dorsalis | reverse complement strand
GGGCACAACCTGAGCCCAACTCCAACCCGAGCCTGACTCCAACCTGAGCCCAACTCAAACCTGAGCCTGACCTGAGCACAACTTGAGCCCAACTCCAACCTGAGTCTGACCTGAGCACAACTTGAGTCCAACTCCAACCCGAGCCAACCAGAGCCTGACCTGAAGACAACCTGAGCTCGACTCCAAGCCGAGCCTGACTCCAACCTGAGCCCGACTCCAACCTGGGCCCGACTCAAACTCGAGCCTGACCTGGGCACAACCTGAGCCCAACTCCAACCCAAGCCCGACTCGAGCCTGACCTGAGCACAACTTGAGCCCAACTCCAACCCAAGCCCGACTCGAGCCTGACCTGAGCACAACTTGAGCCCGACTCCAACCCAAGCCCGACTCGAGCCTGACCTGAGCACAACCCAAGCCCGACTCCAACCCAAGCTTAACCTGAGCCTGACCCAAACCTGAAGCAAGTCTGAAGCAAGTCTGAACCAAGCCTGA
>NW_019498827.1:0-330 GCF_002814215.2 Seriola lalandi dorsalis | reverse complement strand
TTCTCCTTGTGAATTTGACAAGTCCTGTTGTCGCACAAACACAGCAACATTCTCTATGAAACAGTGGTCACAATGAGAGGGCATAGCACCCTTTTACTGACATGAATACATTTACTTAAAAAGCTCTTACTTTTCAAAAGCTTCTGTTCTCATCCTCTGCTCATTCTCTCTGTTCCGCAGTGTTTCAATTTCTTTCAGTACTGATTGTCTCTGCATATAAACATTTTTTTCCTCTATCTAAGAAAAGAGAAACACACATAACTGCATTATTTATACCGTCTTAGATTTAAGCTACTGACAATTATGCCAATGACTACTGATAGAGAGCCT
>NW_019498825.1:0-330 GCF_002814215.2 Seriola lalandi dorsalis | reverse complement strand
CATAAAAAGTCATATTATCGTAAGGCATAAAATGTCATATTATAGTAAGGCATAAAATGTCATAGTATAGTAAAGCATAAAATGTCATAGTAAAGTAAACTATAAAAAGTCATAGTATAGTAAGGCATAAAATGTCATTATCGTAAGGCATAAAAAGTCATAGAATAGTAAGGTATAAAATGTCATCCTATAGTAAGGCATAAAATGTCATATTATCGTAAGGCATAAAATGTCATATTATTATAATGCTTAAAATGTCATAGTATAGTAAGGTACAAAATGTCATATTATCATGAGGCAAAAATGTCATCCTATAATAAGGCATAAAAT
>NW_019498824.1:0-330 GCF_002814215.2 Seriola lalandi dorsalis | reverse complement strand
CTGTTCATTGTCTGGGAGATTGATGGGCGATGTTGTCAGAGCCCAACTAATAGTTTGTTTTACTGTGTGGAAAAGAGACAGGGAGCAGAGGTGACTTTGGTACAACTTATTTGTACGCGTCGGTCCTAAGCATCACACGTGACACCCACCTTGCCCCTATGGAGCACTTTTTTTTTAACATCCACTCCAAATTGCCCTCACTCTCCTTAGCATCAGGACCAGCAGTCAAGACACACATGTCACCTTTTTCTGTTTATTTGCTACTCAACCCCTTTTTGTTCACAGGTAAACATTTATCTGTGGTGATTGTGGTATTTTTTTTTTTTTTTT
>NW_019498823.1:0-330 GCF_002814215.2 Seriola lalandi dorsalis | reverse complement strand
GAACAGAACCGGTGACAAAGGGCAGCCCTGGCGGAGTCCAACCCCCACCGGGAACAGGTCCGACTTACTGCCGGCTACGCGAACCAGACTCACACTCCTTTGGTACAGGGACTTAATGGCCGCTAACAAGGGGCCATCCACCCCATACTCCCGGAGCGCACAGTTGTAAGCTCTCTCCAAATCCACAAGACACATGTGGACTGGATTGGCAAAATCCCATGCTCCCTCCAGCACCATAGCGAGGGTAAAGAGCTGGTCCACAGTTCCATGCCCAGGATGAAAACCACATTGCTCCTCCTCAATCTGAGGTTCAACTATCGACCGTACCCT
>NW_019498822.1:0-330 GCF_002814215.2 Seriola lalandi dorsalis | reverse complement strand
TGTTGTATTCCTTACCATACTATGAGGTTTTTAAGACCTTTTATGCCTTAATAGTCTATGATATTTTTTTGACTTTTTATGCCATACTATACTATGAAATTTTTCACATTTTTATGCCATATTATACTATGACATTTTTTAACATTTTTTTGCCTTAATATACTATGTCGTTGTATTCATTGCCATACTATGAGGTTTTTAAGACCTTTTATGCCTTAATATACTATGATGTTTTTTTGACATTTTATGCCATACTTTACTATGACATTTTTCACATTTTTATGCCATACTATACTATGACATTTTTTGACATTTTTTTGCCTTAATATA
>NW_019498821.1:0-330 GCF_002814215.2 Seriola lalandi dorsalis | reverse complement strand
TGTGAGTTTGTCAGTTCGGGAGCCAAGTCCCATCCTGCAGATTAGTTTTTGGTGATGGGTCAACACTTCTGTTTACATCACACATCCAGCCAACAAAGATTTAATCAGAGGTGATTGGCTGGTACTAAGATTGTGCCGATGGGCGATGTGATCGATGATTATGAGAGTGATTGCCGATAGCCTGTGCCTTTGCTAGTGTCAGGCTTGTTTTCCCATTAATGTATATATTTATTATTATTAATTATTATTATTATTATTAGTAGTAGTAGTAGTAATAGTAGTAGTAGTAAATTAATATTAAATTTAATATGCCCTGCCATAGTTTTACAT
>NW_019498819.1:0-545 GCF_002814215.2 Seriola lalandi dorsalis | reverse complement strand
GGGCCAGCCGTGATCAAACACTGCCTCCCTGGGCCTCCTGTCGCCCATGCTAGTATCTATCTCGGTTATTTTTCTAAAAAAGGTTCGAATTAGGTCTAAAATCTAAGGCGTCAGCCCCAGGAGGGGACAGTCAGGACCAGCCACGACTAAGCGTTGCCTTCCCGGATGTCCCCAGGGGAAAGAGGGCCAGGGCCAGCCGTGATCAAACACTGCCTCCCTGGGCCTCATGACGCCTATGCTAAAAAATCTTTGAAATTATCCTTAGCTTTAAGGTAAAAAAATTTTTTTTGTCTATTTTAGAGTAATTTTTTTAGAGCTATTTTTAAGGAATGTTTCCTGTGCCCCATACACCGCACGACTCCAGGAAAACATTAGGCTATTTTAAGGTTTTTTCATGTCTGGTGCCCCATACACCGCACGACTCCCAGACATGTTTTAGAAGAGGAAATAATATAATTTATACTCACCACCATGGGTCAATCGAAGATCAGGTCGAATTTTGCATGTTATGTGGTGAGGTAGTCTTTTTTGGCATTCTAGGGTTC
>NW_019498818.1:0-415 GCF_002814215.2 Seriola lalandi dorsalis | reverse complement strand
ATTATACAACCGGGGGTAGAATTGCATGTTCCCCTCAACTGAGGATTCAGGCGATTTTACCAGAGGTGGCCAGCATCATGAGGGGGTGATTTAGGCAAAAAAAACATTTTTGTCAAAACATGACTTAGGCCATTATTTTAGGAAGGTGACGACATGTAGAAATATAAATATACAAACACTAATATAAATAGACGTAATGGACATAATAGACAACTAAGACATAACAAATAGTGCATGCAACGTGTCAATTGTTGGTAGCAATCGTAGAAGCAGATAAAAAGTAGTTTGTGGGAGCTGAATATATGCATTCAGTCAGTCTTTGTATTTATATAAGTCACCTACATTTTATCAAGGGCTAAAGTTATGGAGAATTGAGGGTGTGGCCTCTTCGAGTGACAGTCCACACACACCCCTC
>NW_019498817.1:0-2838 GCF_002814215.2 Seriola lalandi dorsalis | reverse complement strand
ATTATCTTCCTTCCTCATTTTTATCCACTCCCTCATATTCTTTTTATATTTTTCATCCCTTATTAACCCCCCAAGCCAAGGAAAGACACAGTGTCGGCATGAAACACACTTTTCTCTGCTTTAATATACAATTGGTTCTCCAACAACCGCTGGAGAACTTGACGTACATGATGCACATGAGAGTCTGAATCTGGAGAATAGATTAGAATATCATCCAAATACACATAGACAAAGTGATTCAAAAAGTCTCTAAGCACATCATTAATCATGCTTTGAAAGACAGCAGGAGCGTTAGTTAACCCAAAAGGCATCACCAAATATTCATAATGGCCACTGGGGGTGTTGAAGCCTGTCTTCCATTCATCCCCCTCTCGGATGCGAATCAGGTGATAGGCATTTCTTAAGTCCAGTTTGGTGAATATGTGGGCCTGTTGAAGCTGTTCAAACGCTGAGGACATGAGTGGCAGAGGGTACCGATTCTTGACGGTAATGTCATTGAGTGGGCTATAGTCAATACAGGGTCGAAGAGAGCCATCTTTCTTCCCCACAAAGAAGAACCTCGCCCCAGCCGGAGAAGAAGAGGGGCGAATGAGACCCGCCTCTAAGGAGGATTCAATATAGTCTGTCATGGCCTTCCTTTCAGGACCAGAGATGGAGTACAGTCTCCCCTTAGGAATGGGGGCCCCCGGAATTAAATCAATAGGACAGTCATACGGTCTGTGGGGAGGAAGAGAAGTAGCCTTACTCTTGCTAAAGACCTCACTCAAATCATGGTAACAGTGTGGCACACGATCCAGGTCGGGAGTGTCGGAGTTAGTGTCACAATTAACAGAAACAGTATTAAACACAGTCCTCACGCTTGGGTCATGACCTGACTTTAAACAATTGTCCATACAACTCTCGCCCCAGTTAACAACCCTCCCGGTTCCCCAGTCAATATGTGGGTTATGTTCCTTTAACCATGGGAAGCCCAAAATGAGAGAGTGCTGGGTGGAGTGATACAAATGAAAACACATAAGGTCATGATGATTATCAATTATCACAGACAATGGCTCAGTCACATGAGTGACGCGAAATAGCGGGCTCCCATCTAGGGCACTGGCCTCTATAGGTCGGGATAATGGTTCAGTTTTCAGTTTCAGTTTAGTGGCCAGATTCCAATCCATGAGGCTCTCGTCTGCCCCTGAATCAATAAGTGCCCCTAGACAAACTGTATTCTCATGGTGCTTTACCTGGACTTCTGTGGGAACTCGTGGGGAAGGATCAGCGGGAGAAAAACGGCTCGCCAGTAGAACCCTCCCATCTACTGGCGAGCCTGCCCTTTTGCCGGACAAGCAGCTAGAAGGTGGCCCTGCTGCCCGCAATAGAAGCATCTGCCCTCCTGCAGCCGACGACGGCGCTCCTCGGGGGACAATTTGGCTCGTCCCAACTGCATGGGCTCCTCTCCCTCCTCGGAGGGAGCTCTTCTCCGTGGAGGCGGTGATGGAAGACGTGAGGAACTCCGTCCGCTGGATGTAGGAGCTGCAGCGGGTCCCTGATGACAGCCAGCCCGTGACGTCATTCGGTTACGGCTTCGATGACGGTCCTGTAATCGATTGTCCGTTCTGATGGCCAGAAAAATTAGTGCGTCCAAATCCTTTGGAAGGTCAATGGGTACTAACAAGTCCTGAATCTGGTCACAGAGTCCCTTTAAAAAAATGTCATAAAGTGCCGTGCGATTCCACCCGCTGCCAGTGGCGAGGGTGCGAAAGCGGATGGCATAGTCACTCACAGAGTCCATACCTTGCTTAATGCAGCTCAACTCCCGTGCCTTTTCTCGGTCAGATGACAGGGGATCAAAGGCTCTCCTGAGAGCCTGCTGGAATTCCTCGAGGGATCCACAGGACGAAGAGTCTCGAGACCACTCAGCCGTGGCCCACGCTCTCGCCCTTCCGGTGAGATGTGAAATCATGAATGCCACTTTGGATCGCTCAGTAGGGAAGGCTGATGGCGAGTGTTCATAATGCATTTCACAGTCTACAAGAAATGGTTGGCATCCTCCAGATTCACCGGAAAACTGTTCGGGAGCAGCGAGGCGGTAGGCTGAGGCATGGGATAACAAGCCCGACGGAACTCCAGCAGCCATCGGTGGTGATGAGGCAGCGGTGTCCGGAGAGGAGGAGTCCTTCGTGAGGTGAGTGAGGACCTGATGAACTTGTGCTGCCAGGAGGTTTACCTGGGTAACAATAGCCGTCTTGAAGTCCTCTTGGCCGCTCGCCAGCCCCTTCATTCCGCTATGCAGGGAGGACATCTGGTCCTCCTGCTGATTCAGGCGAGCGTTTTGGGAGCGAACGGCTGCCGTTAACTGGTCTGAGTCGGCTGGGTTCATGCTGGCTAGTTCGTAATGTCACGACTGGACAGGGAAGTGAACCCAAACGCACGACTCAAGACCAAAAGATCCAAAAAAATAAACAATCTTTATTGATAAAGTAACAACAAAAAACACTCTCTTAGGAGGCAAAAAACTACTAACAAAAAATCGCTCTTGATAGAGGAAAAACACGTTCATGAGAAAATAACCAGGATAACACAAACATACAAAGGTACCTGACGTGGCTTGGCTATGGTGTGAAATGGCTTGGCTGACTGTAACAAACAAGACGAACTAGCACGGGACAAAGGGAGACACAGACTCTAAATACACACAAGGTAAGGGGACACAGGTGGAGACAATCAGGGAGGGGCAGGCAATCAGACAGGTGGGACACACACAGGGGGGGGGGAGCCAGTTATCTGAAACAAGAGGGAAGTAAGATTTCAAAATAAAACAGGAAGTCACGAGACAGCATAAAGACAGGA
>NW_019498816.1:350-812 GCF_002814215.2 Seriola lalandi dorsalis | reverse complement strand
AAAATGTCAAAAAAACATAATAGTATATTAAGGCATAAAAGGTCATTAAAACATCATAGTATGGTAAGGCATCAAATTAAATTGTATCGGGAGGCATAAAAATGACAAAAAACGTCATTGTATAGTAAGGCATAAAAATGTCAAATAACGTCATAGTATAGTATGGCATAAAATGTCAAAAAACGTCATTGTATAGTAAGGCATAAAAATGTCAAATAACGTCATAGTATAGTATGGCATAAAATGTCAAAAAAACATCATAGTATATTAAGGCATAAAAGGTCATTAAAACATCATAGTATGGTAAGGCATAAAATGTCATTGTATCGGGAGGCATAAAAATGACAAAAAACGTCATTGTATAGTATGGCATAAAAATGTCATAGTAAAGTAAGGCATAAAATGTCAAAAAATGTCAAAAAAACATAATAGTATATTAAGGCATAAAAGGTCATTAAAACA
>NW_019498816.1:0-330 GCF_002814215.2 Seriola lalandi dorsalis | reverse complement strand
AATTTATTAAAAAATGACATAGTATAGTATGGCATAAAAAGTCATAAAAATCACATAGTATAGTAAGGCAAAATATTTATAAAAAATCATATAGTATAGTATGGCATAAAGAGTCATAAAATGATATAGTATAGTAAGGCATAAAAAGTCATAAAAAAATCACATAGTATAGTATGGCATAAAAAGTCATAAAATGATATAGTATAGTAAGCCATAGAAAGTCATAAAAAATCACATAGTATAGTAAGGCAAAAATTTTTTTTTAAAATTGACATAGTATAGTATGGCATAAAAAGTCATAAAAAAACACATAGTATAGTAAGGCAAAAA
>NW_019498815.1:0-361 GCF_002814215.2 Seriola lalandi dorsalis | reverse complement strand
TGTCTCCATCACTAAACTTCAGCTTGTAGTTTGATTCAGCTCTGACTCGTCTACTGAAGCTTTTCCTCTGACACAGTTAGAGACAGTTTGTAGAAACACAACCAGGCTGTAAAGGTGGACCGGTGAGTTAATGAGGCTGTAAAGGTGGACTGGTGAGTTAATGAGGCTGTAAAGGTGGACCGGTGAGTTAATGAGGCTGTAAAGGTGGACTGGTGAGTTAATGAGGCTGTAAAGGTGGACCGGTGAGTTAATGAGGCTGTAAAGGTGGACTGGTGAGTTAATGAGGCTGTAAAGGTGGACCGGTGAGTTAATGAGGCTGTAAAGGTGGACCGGTGAGTTAATGAGGCTGTAAAGGTGGACC
>NW_019498814.1:0-330 GCF_002814215.2 Seriola lalandi dorsalis | reverse complement strand
TTTTTTTTTTTTTTTTTGGCTTTTTTATTTTTATTTTTTATACTTGCATTACATTTGAGTCGTTTTTACTTTGAGCACAAAGTCCAGGACAACATGGGGAGCGAACAGTACTTGCCGGAGCTTATGGCAGAGAAGGACACGCTGGATCCGTCTTTTCAGCACTCCCTGCGGCTACTGGATCAAGGTAAATGTCCGTGGTTAAATACTGATGTAAACAGTTTAGGCGTGTGAAGACTGTTTGGGTCTACAACACAGAGCTCAGGTTTAACGCTTGGTGCTGGGCTCCAGGCTACACCACACCAGCAGCCTTCCCACTTCAAGTTAAAAAAA
>NW_019498813.1:0-330 GCF_002814215.2 Seriola lalandi dorsalis | reverse complement strand
TTCAGATGTGGAGGAAGTATTTCAGCTGCTGTCGCCCTCAGGGCTGATGACGAGTCTCTGGAGGTGGGTCTTTGTTGTCTCTGTGTTGGCACCATTTTGTTTCCTGTTACCTCTGGACTCTGTGCCGAGTTTCTGAGCAACAAGAACAACCGGTAACAGGTTTAATCAGCGGCGTTCTCAGATGAGTCATAATGATGATAATAACTTTATTTATGGAACTTTTCTTAATAGAGTTACAACATGGTAAAACCAGATAAAAGAAAAGTCCAAAGCACCTGAGCAACATAAAAACATCTCAAATTATCATTATGAAAAAAGATCTGACAGTAA
>NW_019498812.1:0-330 GCF_002814215.2 Seriola lalandi dorsalis | reverse complement strand
GTGTGTGTGTGTGTGTGTGTGTGTGTGTGTTCAGTAGTCTCATGCATATGTCATGCAACTTGTGCAACAACAACAACAAAAAAATATGTAACGTTTCAGAAAATGCAATAGTTGAAATTCAGGCCTCATTAGCGTGTAATTAGAAAATATGCTCCCTGATGCGTCACATGCAGAATATTATACCACCCAGTCTGTTGTAAAGCCGCCGCTGCATGAATATTGACAGCTTGTTAATTATTTTGATTAGGGGCTGTAACGATACATGTTTGGATATTTGCACTTGCTCGCTTTTTTTTTTTTTTTTTTTTTTTCAATTCCCAACGGGGGGTT
>NW_019498811.1:0-330 GCF_002814215.2 Seriola lalandi dorsalis | reverse complement strand
AGTCGACTCCACCGTCCTCCAGAGAAAGTGTCAGTGAGTAACTCCTGTGTGACTCGGCTCAGACCGCCCCCCCTTCAGCCAGCTGCAGGGTGGAGGGGGGGCAGCTGGAGGTTAATGAGAGGATGAGGCACAGAGAGGTTGATAAGGAAAAGACTTCAGTTTCCTGTGATCTGGTTTAGTATCTGGACTCACTTCAAAGTCTGTGGTTTAGAAATAAATGAGCGCAAAGTGAAGGTGCAGCCCCTCAGAGACTCAGGGAAGAAGAAGAAGAAGAAGAAGAAGAAGAGCGGCGACAGATGAGTAAGACACCAGCTCTATCTGATTTCACTC
>NW_019498810.1:0-972 GCF_002814215.2 Seriola lalandi dorsalis | reverse complement strand
TAATATACTATGATATTTTTTTGACATTTTATGCCATACTATACTATGACGTTTTTGGCATTTTTCTGCGATATTATACTTAAACATTTTTTGGCATTTTTATACCTCATTATATTACTTTCTCATTCCTTGCCATGCTAAGAACTTTTTATGACCTCTTATGCATTAATATACTATGATATTTTTTTGACATTTTATGCCATACTATAACTTTGACGTTTTGTGGCATTTTTATGCCTCATTATATTATTTCGTCTCATACATTCACATACTATGACGTTTTTATGACCTTTCATGCCTCAATATACTATGATATTTTTTTGACATTTTATGCCATACTATAACTTTGACGTTTTGTGGCATTTTTATGCCTCATTATATTATTTCGTCTCATACATTCACATACTATGACGTTTTTATGACCTTTCATGCCTCAATATACTATGATATTTTTTTGACATTTTATGCCATACTATACTATGACGTTTTTGGCATTTTTCTGCGATACTATACATAAACGTTTTTTGGCATTTTTATGCCTAATTATATTACTATGTCTCATTCCTTGCCATACTAAGAACTTTTTATGACCTTTTATGCATTAATATACTATGATATTTTTTTGACATTTTATGCCATACTATACTATGACGTTTTTGGCATTTTTCTGCGATACTATACATAAACGTTTTTTGGCATTTTTATGCCTAATTATATTATTTTGTCTAATGACTCACCATATTATGACGTTTTAATGACCTTTTATGCCTTAATATACTATGATATTTTTTTTGACAGTTTATGCCTTACTATACTGTCTTGTTTGATGCCTGACCATACTATGACGTTTTTATGACCTTTTATGCCTTAATATACTATGACATTTTTTGGCATTTTTCTGCCTTACTATACTGTCTTGTTTGATGCCTGACCATACTATGACGTTTTTATGACCTTTTATGCCTTAATATA
>NW_019498809.1:0-330 GCF_002814215.2 Seriola lalandi dorsalis | reverse complement strand
GCTGCTCTGTCGCTCCTGTATGCTCCTGTTTGGCGTGGTAAGTGTTCTCTCTCTCTGCATCATAGTATTTGCATTCCGACAGCTAATGCTAGTGTGGTCGTAGGAAATGCTGATGTCCGGATTTGTCCCTCTCGTCCGCCCACCTGTATGAGTGTGTGTGTGTGTGCGCGCATCCACTTCTGCTAAAGGTATGTTTGTCTCTGCTGCAACTGCATCATTCTCAGTTAATTGAACAGTGCTAATAATATATTTTGGTTAGGTGAAACCACAGATCGGACGGCTGCTGCTTTGTCTCCACTTCTACTTCCAGCTTGCGTCCTGCTTTTGCCT
>NW_019498808.1:0-330 GCF_002814215.2 Seriola lalandi dorsalis | reverse complement strand
TTTGTTACTCTCTTGATTAATTTCTTTTCTAAAATCTAGGTGTGGGCCTTTCAAAAGAAACCATGTAGTAAATGAGATACAGGGATTAGAAAATAGTTTCGGTTTCTTTTTGACTTACCGAAACCCTCCGCCCTTAACCAGCCTGACCTGCCAGGCAGTGAATTCGCAACAACAGTAAGATGGAGGACCATGAGCAGGATGTTTAATGCCTGGAATATTATTTGTTTTATTTATATTTGTTTCAGTTGAGGGTCCCTTTTGTAAAGGGTCGGGTCGGTCACGGCTAGTGATGTTCATTTTCAATTTTCTGTCAGACAAATAGCCCCAGGA
>NW_019498807.1:0-330 GCF_002814215.2 Seriola lalandi dorsalis | reverse complement strand
GTTTTTTTCTGTGAAAAAAAGAATCTGAAGGATCTAGATAGGGTATAACAGTCTTGGTACAAATTTTAATAGTGCAAAGCGACCTAACCAAGAAATAGAAAGGCTGTTCCATGTATGTGCACCTTTATGCTAATGTGACTCAAGAAAATGTCAAGAAATCTTGTAATGTGTCCTCCGTTTCAGAAAACCAAAAAAGGATGACAGACCGACGGGGCACTGCAGTGGTGAAAATCCCTGATACATTCCCTGGGATTCGCTCTGTCAAAACAGGCACAAGAATCTCTGCTGCTAATACCACGCGCACGCACACACACACACACACACACACAC
>NW_019498805.1:0-330 GCF_002814215.2 Seriola lalandi dorsalis | reverse complement strand
AGTTTCAGACACCATCCAAATTCAGCACACTCAACCTAAATTTCATCAAAATCGGCGAGAGAACGTGAATGAATGTGTTTCCATCCACTGTTGTTTTGACAACACAAAAGAACAAGAAAATTCCATGATTCTCGGTTTTCTTTTTAAAATCTTTTTTGTTCTATACTTAGTAACAATTAGATTATGTAAATTTAAATAACAGCTGGGAAAATAGAGGTGGTCTAAAAATTTTGACCGGTAATATATACATGTATATGTGTGTGTGTGTGTGTGTGTGTGTGTGTGTGTGTGTGTGTGTGAGAAGACTTGCATGCCAGAAACACACAATAT
>NW_019498803.1:0-330 GCF_002814215.2 Seriola lalandi dorsalis | reverse complement strand
TTCTGCATTTGGCCATTTTCTTAATAAGTTAAATCTCAAGTTGTAACCACAAACAATTGTGACAAACACTTGGTTTATGTAATTGGATGCTACAATTTGTCTGATAGCTTTGGTGTAAATTACTTAACATTTAAAAAGAGATAGAATATAATTTCCTGTCTTTATAATTAACATGTGTACATGAAAAATAACCATTCTGTTACTGCCATGTTTGTGTGGCTAACATAATAGTTATTTTAATGACAGTGTGTTACCCCACCATTGAGTAACAAGTATCAGCTGAAGTCATATGATTTCCCCTTAAGTAAAGCCTAGTATTTTATCTGTTGA
>NW_019498802.1:0-330 GCF_002814215.2 Seriola lalandi dorsalis | reverse complement strand
TTTTTTTAGGTTTTTTTTTTTTTTTTTTTAATGCTTTCACTTCATAAACACGTAACGCTACTTGACAGAAAAAAATAAGAAGTGAAGTAATGAATAATGATAGACAGATTTCTCTCAACCTTTTGCTTTGTCCGGGATTTCCCAATACTTCCTCTGATCATATGGCATTACAATTACTGCCTTTATTTGTCTTCCTCACTCCAAGCCTGTTATACAGGTGAAATATTGTGACAACACAGCAACGAGGCTTTTACAAATCAACTGTAAAACATCTTCACGGACAGCTAAAGCCTGCTGGGATACAAGTGATAAAGCTTCTTTTTTTTTTTT
>NW_019498801.1:0-330 GCF_002814215.2 Seriola lalandi dorsalis | reverse complement strand
CTTGAGTGGATTCACTTTATTAAAGGAGTTTGATCATAATAAATTAGGAGAAATCTGTAAAATAACAGTTTTTATCTGTAGAAATATTAATGAAACTTTCCCTCAATTTATTGTTTTTACACTTTATTTGAATTAGGATATTTATAGATATTTTACTTTAATTTTATGGGGGTTTTTTACGATTCTTTTTTACAGTGTACCAGATTGGAGGGGGAAAAGAAAAAAATCATCTTTCTGAATCCAGTTTGTCTTGGATCAGCCAGACGCTGCAGTGATGGATTACTCCTCTGTGTGAATGCAAGTTGGCGCGCATTAACATTTGTTCTACAT
>NW_019498800.1:0-330 GCF_002814215.2 Seriola lalandi dorsalis | reverse complement strand
CAAACAACAGTGACAGAGAGCCTGAGGATTACACTGTTAAATGTAAGTATTGGGTTTCAGCTCAGTTCAACAGCTAATGGTGCAACTGTTAAAACCAAGGGCCTTAAAGTTTTTGTAGAAAAAGTTAGATGTTGTCATGGTTGCTCAGCAACAGAAGCCACACTTGAGAAATCCAATATTCCAGTAACCTGTAAACTCTATGTAGAGAGACAGAGCGGCAGCAGCAGCGACGGAAGAAGAAAGGTTTTGATGCACTGACACAAACACACAAACACACAGCAAAGCACAATGTCGGAATAAACACACAAGGTACTAAGTTAAAGTTCAGCT
>NW_019498799.1:0-330 GCF_002814215.2 Seriola lalandi dorsalis | reverse complement strand
ATCATACATGATCTTTGATTTTTTTTTTTTTTTTTACCACTAAATGATAGAAAAAAAAATGTTTATTTTGTACTGTCTCGCGCTCACGTACAAGAATATTAGGAAGCAGTAATGTATCTTTTGATTTTAGGTGTTCAATTCATCTTCATTTCTCCACATAGTGGCTGCAGTAGAAAGCTCTCATGTGACTCTGAATTTAATACACGAATCAAAGAATCACCATTTGCTTTCAGATTAAAACTGACAACCCTTTAGTGATTAATAAAAAAAATGTAGATGTGTATAAACAGAATCATAACCTGCCTTATAAATAACTCCACACTGAGCCAC
>NW_019498798.1:0-330 GCF_002814215.2 Seriola lalandi dorsalis | reverse complement strand
AGAGGAAGACTCTGACTGTGGTCTGAGTTTCCCGCCTTCTCAAAGTTTTTCCTGCCTGATCTTATCTAGGTGTTTTTTATTGAACTTCGTTTCAGGGTTTTACCTGCTTCACTGAGTCCAGTACTGGTGACCCTGATTAACTTGTAACCTGAAGCTGGTTATTAACTGGCTCAGTTAAGTCTGGTTCTGCAATCCAGCGTTTAATCTAGTGTTTAAATTAAATAGGTGGAGATGTTGATTATAAGTAGCATCATCAGAACCATGACTGAAATACTGAATATAAAATGAGATGAAGTGGTGAAACACATGAGAAAATCTGGTTGTAGAAAC
>NW_019498797.1:0-330 GCF_002814215.2 Seriola lalandi dorsalis | reverse complement strand
ATTCGTCTATCGCCTCGTCCCTTAGGCGTCGTCGTGCCCGGCGCAGCAAGCATGGAGCAAAAGTGGGAGGAGAAGATCAGAGAAACAGGTGATTCATGCAAATGCAGCAGTATATTGGTGAAAAATAACTTGCACTAAGAATAGATTCAGTAATATAACTGCAGCAGAGGAAATATCTGCAGGCTCCTACCACAGACAAAGCTGAGCAACAGAAACAAATGATGCAAAAAACATATTTTCTTTTATTTAATAGTGTCGAACAACAGCTAGCAAAACGGTACCTTGAGCAGAGCAGCAGTTATTCTCAGTCTAATGCATTAATGATGCCAC
>NW_019498796.1:0-330 GCF_002814215.2 Seriola lalandi dorsalis | reverse complement strand
ATCAGGCTCTAATTTTTTCCCATGTCTGGTGTCTACCAGTTAAATGAAAAGAAAACTGAAATTACTTTCCTGTCAGATTCTTATTTTTCGTTCAGTTGTATCTTATAGTGAAACAGTCGACTGTTAAATGAACTTGTTGTAATACATTTTATGTCCAGAGTGAATGAAGCCAGTTTCACTTTCAGCTTCCAGTCATGATCATTAATTAAACACAAACCAGGAGAACTTTCTAGTCTTGGTGTTCCTGAGACAGCACACACACACACACACACACACACACACACACTCCCTGACAGCTCCTTTACAGAGAGCTTTAAGCCATAACTGCTC
>NW_019498795.1:0-394 GCF_002814215.2 Seriola lalandi dorsalis | reverse complement strand
ACTCAAACTATTAGTATATAAAGTATGAAGTTCATGTTGTTGTGCAAAGTAAAACCATTGTAATGGAGCTGTTTCAATGTCTCCATATGCTTCTATTGTAAAGTCATAGGGCAGGTTCAGATTTGGGAGTAGGCAGACTTAACAAGTGTTTGACTGAGGCCTACTAAGAAGAGTATATTGACTTGTAATAATGTTTGCTGTCAAGATGAGTTCTAAATGAAAAATAGGGCCTATGACTTGTCCATCTAGCATAGCAGGAAGTGACATAAGGTTGACATTAAAGGTGAGTAGGTCACTTAAGTCCATCTTCTCAGTATGTAAAGCCAAAACCCCCAACATCTACCGTTAAGAGCCTTTAATGTAAAAATCACTGGGTTGAGCTTTAAATCAAAAC
>NW_019498794.1:0-534 GCF_002814215.2 Seriola lalandi dorsalis | reverse complement strand
CTTACTATACTATGACGTTTTTATGCCTTACTATACTGTGACGTTTTTATGCCTTACTATACTATGACGTTTTCTTACATTTTTATGTCTTACTATACAATGACTTTTTATGCCTTACCATGCTATGACGTTTTTATGCCTTTCTATACTATGACGTTTTTTGACATTTTATGCCTTACTATACTATGACGTTTTTTTACATTTTTATGTCTTACTATACAATGACTTTTTATGCCTTACCATACTATGACGTTTTTATGCCTTTCTATACTATGACATTTTTTGACATTTTATGCCTTACTATACTATGACTTTTTTTGCCTTACTATACTATGACATTTTTATGTCTTACTATACTATGACGTTTTTATGCCTTACTATACTGTCGTTTTTGTGTCTTACTATATTATGACTTTTTATGCCTTACCAAAGTATGACTTTTTATGCCTTACTATACTATAGCGTTTTTATGCCTTAATATACTATGACGTTTTTAGACATTTTTATGTCTTACTATACAATGACTTTTTATGC
>NW_019498793.1:0-330 GCF_002814215.2 Seriola lalandi dorsalis | reverse complement strand
TGGAAAAGCTGATTCACAACTGACCAGTGAATTAATCTGCATTAGGTAAAAAATTATTTGCTCAAATTTAATTAATGAAAATGCATGGTTGTGGATTTTTTTCTATGTGGGTTTTCAGTATTTTCCTTCTCTTGAAAAGAGATTGTAAGAGATTTCTGAAGCCATGAAATACACAGCAGTGAAAGGCAAATATAATTTCTATCATCTCTAATCCAACCATTCATATTTTTGAGACATGTAGCTTTCGATTTCTTTTCGTTGCAGTTTGCATTCTTTTGTCTTTATCAAAATGAATAAACTGTAAAATAAATCTATCAATAATTAGGAGAA
>NW_019498792.1:0-330 GCF_002814215.2 Seriola lalandi dorsalis | reverse complement strand
GTTTTGCAGTCCTGGTGAGCAACTTAATGGGACATGCACCATCTTGAAATGTGGTTTTCTTAATATATCCATATTGGGAGCCCTGGCATGTGTAAAAGCCAGACAAAAGGTTTGCACACTGTACCGATAGCTCCCAGTAAATTTAATTTAACAAGAGCGAGTTTTAGATTTAACAGTGATGTAGGTCTTGTAAAAAGAAAAAAAAAAAAAAAACATCCTGGCAAAGAAAGCGCTCATGACATAGTGCACAGTTTCTCTGTCAGTGAAGGAGATGCTTCATTTTTTGTAATGCATAGAAGCGATTGGGAGGTGGTCAGGGTGGGTGGTGGG
>NW_019498791.1:0-462 GCF_002814215.2 Seriola lalandi dorsalis | reverse complement strand
GAAAGTTAGGATTTGTCCAGTGGAAGTAGGATGTAGAGGATTTGTAGCAAGGTCTGTTGTCTCTTTGGTGAGGGAGTTAGGAGCAAGTGGACAGAGTGTGAGGAAAATTGTAAAGGACATGTCAGATGAGGCAGCAAGATCCAGTCAGTGGATTTGGATGAGAAGGAGTAACGGTAGCTGGGGGCCCAGCAGGGGGAGCGCTTAGGATAGACAGACTCTTAGGAGAAGCAAGGAAGAAATCCAGGAAGAGGAAGTGTTTTTAAGTGGGGGTGTGGCCTGTGTGAGCCTCTTTGAGACCATGCGGTTAGTCCGGGTGAGGTGGCCTGTATTGTTTGCTTGTATCGAATTGGTTTGTTTTAGGTGAGTTGAATGGTGCGGTGTTAGAGTATGGGGGGGTGTAGAGCACAGCCTAATCCGGCGGGGGAGAGCCAGCCTAAAAAGGCCCCTCTCCCTGACTCTACA
>NW_019498790.1:0-376 GCF_002814215.2 Seriola lalandi dorsalis | reverse complement strand
ACTATATTATGACATTTTTTGTCATACTATACTATGACATTTTTATGCCTTACTATACTATGACATTTTTTCCACATTTTTATGCCTTACTATACTATGACGTTTTTTTCACATTTTTACGCCTTACTATAGTATGACATTTTTTTGTCATACTATACTATGACATTTTTATGCCTTACTATACTATGACATTTTTATGCCTTACTTTACTATGACGTTTTTTTCACATTTTTACGCCTTACTATAGTATGACATTTTTTTGTCATACTATACTATGACATTTTTATGCCTTACTATACTATGACATTTTTATGCCTTACTTTACTATGACGTTTTTTTCACATTTTTACGCCTTACTATAGTATGACATTTTTTT
>NW_019498789.1:0-330 GCF_002814215.2 Seriola lalandi dorsalis | reverse complement strand
TTGACATTTTATGCCATACTATACTATGACGTTTTTTGGCATTTTTATGCTTTACAATATTATTTCATTTGATGCCTTACCATACTATGATGTTTATATGACCTTTTATGCCTTAATATACTATGACGTTTTTTGACATTTTTATGCCATACTATACTATGATGTTTTTATGACCTTTTATGCCTTAATATACTATGATTTTTTTTTTATATTTTTATGCCATACTATATTATGACTTTAATAGGCATTTTTATTCATTAATATACTACGTCATTTGATGCCTTACCATACTATAACGTTTTTATGACCATTTATGCCATACTATACTAT
>NW_019498788.1:0-330 GCF_002814215.2 Seriola lalandi dorsalis | reverse complement strand
GATTTTCAATTGGAAACGAGAACTCGTGCACAAACTTCATCAGTGTTGACATTTAATAAACATGAATTCTGGCGTTTCAGGATATAAAATTGTCCTTGTGACTTTAAAGGTCTCTGCAGGTGCAGCCTTCAGTGTCATCCAGAGTTTCACAACTGTGAAATCTCCCATACAGAAATGTTATATATGACATACAGTACATGTCCCTATACCAAGAGTGATGTTGCTATATATGTCACCTATATCATTATCACATACTGTATGTACACCCTCTGGATATATGAAGATATGAGTTTATAAAATATATGAAATACCCATAGTAAAATTTGTACA
>NW_019498786.1:0-419 GCF_002814215.2 Seriola lalandi dorsalis | reverse complement strand
GTTCTGCGGTGACGTTGTGTGTTCTGCACTGACGTTGTGTGTTCTGTGACGACGTTGTGTGTTCTGCAGTGACGTTGTGTGTTCTGCGATGACGTTGTGTGTTCACGGTGACGTTGTGTGTTCTGCGGTGACGTTGTGTGTTCTGCACTGACGTTGTGTGTTCTGTGACGACGTTGTGTGTTCTGCAGTGACGTTGTGTGTTCACGGTGACGTTGTGTGTTCTGCACTGACGTTGTGTGTTCTGTGACGACGTTGTGTGTTCTGCGATGACGTTGTGTGTTCACGGTGACGTTGTGTGTTCTGCAGTGACGTTGTGTGTTCTGCAGTGACGTTGTGTGTTCTGCGATGACGTTGTGTGTTCTGTGATGACGTTGTGTGTTCTGCGGTGACGTTGTGTGTTCTGCAGTGACGTTGTGTGT